>NC_090648.1:308837727-309137727 GCF_040937935.1 Hyperolius riggenbachi
AGGCTCTACCATTTTATTGCTAAAAGTGGGTGGAGCAAGAGGACATTTCTGATGATCAGTGCGCCAGCCATCAGAACATACATTCCACACTTCCAATTTGTGACTTTCAGGTGGTCTAATGAGTGCACAATTACTTAGTCTGTAGTCAGTTGACTAAGCAGATACAAAGGATGCAACAAACTAGAAATGTTGCGAGTCCACAAATAACATCCAGGACATTGGCAATAACTACACACATACTTGCACCGATGTCCACTTACGCTGCCAAATGGTGGTAGAGCAAAATCTACAGAATGTGAAATAAATATAAGTTGGTGGGCGGGGTTCAAAAACCCTACTTTGCAGAAATAGAGTATATCTTGCATTAGATAAATCAGATTTAAAAAAACAAAAAACAAACAAAAAAAACCTCCCTTATTTTGTACATGTCTTTAACACATGTAATAATATACAACATGATGCAACAAAAATGTCCTCCCCTATTTCAGGGGAATATCTTTTAATATGAGGTATGTATTCAATTGAAATAGCAAATTAAACAGACATGAGCTCAAACCAAAGCATATTCCATGAGTGACTTTACATTTCTATAGTCATAAGGCAAGTTTCCACATGAACTGTAAGTATAAATAGACAGCATGAAAGGGAATGATAATGAGATTTAGTGAAATTGCAATTTTTCTACATGAATAGTTAAGCATAATGTAGATGTGCTGAATGCTGTTATTACATAAACTATTTTCTCCTTGAAGGTTGATTAAGGGAAATTCTGTTAATATTCCCATTCTGAATCTGCTAAGATAACTGGCACATTTATATAAATATGATCCAAAAATATATGGATAGGTGCTAAAAATGTTAATGACACATTGGCAACACATATGCATAGCAAGTTAATAAAAGAAAAGCAAATATATAAAAGCCACTAATATAAAAGTTGGGACAGGTTAGTTAATGTAGTCTAAAAGTCAGCATTTCTTCTTAGCTCTAAAAGATTATTTACAGCTTTAAACCTACTATCAAAAAAAAAAAAATTGTAGAAGAACAGCATTCAAATCATGTTTTTTTATATTATTTACATTCCTCTGTTGCTACAATTAGTTACAGCCAGACACATGCTGAAATGGAACTGTACTGAGCTGAAAAACAGAGACAGATGAGAAATTTTCACTAGATAGCTGCTGTATTTTTTATATTAAAATCTATGAATAAAATGCAATGACAGAGCAGATAAACTGTAATTTGGGACCTTGTAATTTGGAAACAGGCACTATTACGTGTGCATAAAAGTAAATATGATGACTAATGAGTAACAAAAAGGTAGGAAAACAAATTTTATTGAATGTTATGACAGAGTTTTATTCCACTTTAAGGGGAAAAAAAGATATGCAGAAACTTTAAAAGTTATCCCCAGAAATGCTAAACAGAATGAACTGGCAGAGAAGAGAGGAGGAGGACCAACGAGTAGTAGGAGAGTAGTAGGAGTCATCCTGTGGAGAGGAGTGTGTTCTCTTACTATACGTATTGCATATGCACCAAACTGTTTCTCATGAGCGGTCTCTCCACATAAATTTCTTTTCTTTTTCATATGAGAGCATTTTAGGTCAAATAAAGTCCCTCAAAATGTATTAGTAAATGTAAAAGTTTAGTATCACATTATGTTTTGATTTACAGTACTTTTCTGCTTATGAGGTTTTAAGAAGTGATTAAAGAAACAAGGTAAGAAGATAATTTGGAGATGAGAAAATGAGAAAAGCTTAGTGCATTAGGGCCTTGGCGTCATGTTATATATCATTTTTTTTTTTTTTTTTACACAGAACCAAAGCTTCCTGGGAAGGTTGGGATGAAGACACTTTTCAGTCAAGGCATGTGCTGAATGACGTGGGGTATAATAGGGTAACAGGTATATTTACAGAAATAATAAAGTTATGACATTTTGCATTCTATAAGACAGCTTATTACTCTTGCACATCAGTTTCCTCTATTCTGAGTGAAAGTGTAGCCAGCCAAACAGTTATAATACATAATCCAGCTACTCCATCAAACACTGTAGCTTAACAACCTATGTGAAGATGTTAAATGCCTGTCTGAAAATTTGTATTGTCACTAAAATATCTGAATCAGAACACCCCACGAGGGATGATGTTTCTGTCTGGTTGTGGCCCCTGGGGTTTCCCCATGAGAGGCAGAGAGAGCAACTAAGTCTGAAGTGAGAGGCATCAGGCAAACAGAGAACAGGTTGAAGGTGAAGAGTAGGCGGCAGAGAAGTGAAGGTAAAGTACAAGCTGGCTGGACAATGGGAAGGCAGATAGCAAGCATAGTCAAAATACATGCCAGCAACAGGAGGATAATAAACAAATAACTGGCTCCAGCAAAACTAGCACCTAGCTGCTCAGAAGTACCAGCCTTGGGTGGCTCTTAGCAGAACCTTTACATAAATACAAACCTGGCATCCAAATTACTTATTTATACTACTGTGCTCACAAACCATCTGCACATACTGCCCTTGGACACTCAGGACAGGTACCTTAACAACAAATCTTTTCTCTTCTCTGAACAATGGATTGCATACACCAACTTTGCTTTTTCTTTGAATGTATTAAGCTTAGATATAAAGACCTTTCTTGAACATGATAATTGTTCTATTGCATTAAATGCATATTAAAAGGAGGAGGAACCCTTACAAGATGAAACATCTAGTGCCAGGATGGAAAAGGATTAAACACTTCCCCTTTTAGCAGAAACTTAGGCAAATATGCTGGGCCTGGTGCTGAAGCAGGTAATGGAGATAATTGCATATTGGATGGGTGTCCAAGTGCTAGACAGTGGTGCTGTGAAAGTGCATTTACCTCTAGATGCTACAATGTTTGTGAATCAAAATTTTAATTTTATGTATTTTTTTTACATCAGCATTAAAATATGCATACATTCTCCTGTTACTGAATAATAATTCAAATACAGCTATGAAAAGTACTAATAAACCTGCATTTCTGTAATCTACAACCATTACTTTGTTGTCAGGATTATATCGGTAACATTTAAGCTTAGTAGTAGTTTGTGCAGTTATGTTTCACAAAAGAACAACTCTTTCACAAAATCACAAAAGGTCTTTTAGCACTCTTCCTTCTCTGGAAATGTAATCATATTCTCCAGCAGCAGTCTCCACTGATTGCTAAGGCTCATCAGTTTGCAGTTCTGATTACTGAACAAAAGGCATTCACAATATGCATAATTTCTTATAGCCCTTGCACATACTGACTCTTGACTAAACTTCTGCTTCATCGGTACCTGGGCACTTTTACTTTATTTACAGGTCAATAACGTTTGCATCATTTTCAAATCAATACCTATTCTTGGCCTATATGCTATTCAAATTACACTTCTTTTTATAATCTCCCTGCACTTCTAAAAATGGTAATTTATTTTAATAATCACTACAAATGCCAAAAAGCACATCCTCAGAATGGAATAGCCCATCAGAATAGAATAGCCCATTTGGTAACTATCACTCAGACTTTGGGGACTCTGGTCTTCATCACTAGAGGTCATCAAATAAGTCCGAAGAAATTCTCCTCAAGGATAACGCATTTAGAATCATGTGATCAGTCTTATCAGGTAGCCAACTGAAAATTATCAGATTGGCAAATCAAAATAATGTGGTTGGGTCTCACTTGTTCCTGTTTTAGCATACAATAGAGTTAAGGCATCATTACATGATTGCAACCAGCCAGTGTAACAACAAGACGTCCCACATGAACTACTGTACTGTACTGTATTGTACTGTAGGGGTACAGCAGGTATGTTAAGGGGAAGGTATGTGGTTTGGGATATGATGCATACAAACATGTAAAAAATATGATGCATATAAGGATGGGTATATAGAGTAGGATGGACTATGGATTAGATTAGGTTCAACGGTTATGATATGTTTGGGGAATTTGAGTAAGCGTACTCATGGTGCTGGTAAGTGGGCTATGCTATGCTTGACTGGGGGAATGAGTGTTTTTTTGGCCTATGTGAATATACATACTAATGTCATTATGCCAGGGTGAGCATGCTAGGATCAGGCATTGGAACACACAAACTTTGCATGGTGTTCAAATGTTAGAGGCAATGCTGAGAACCAATGGGAGAAGGGGGTGGCCCGTGAGGGGTGGCCTGAGAGGTTGGTTAAAAGATGCTGGTTGGCCGTATGTCCCCAGGCCCTGATGAGCACATCTGTACAAAATGTGTAGGGCGGAGCTTCAGAACATGAGCGAACCAGAACAGATGTCTTCTGCCTGTTTTTTTATAACTGAAATATTAGTGCACTACTTTTAAACTTTAAATAAAGAAAGGTTTTACACTATGGAAAGCTTTTCAGTCAATAAGAGAAATTGATTAGGTTCCTTGCAAGAGGTACATCACACTGTGAGCCGCTAAATCAAGTGCCAGTGTAAGGAAGTGGTTAAGAGTGGTTAAACACTGGTGCGGTCTTATAATTTGGACAGCAAAGCAGAAGGTGAGAGGCCATTGTGTGTAGGTAGGAGGAGGAACACAGTATCAAAGCAGTCTCATGTGACTGGTGGTGAATTAGATTAATATACGTTGCTTTTGCTGTCTGTGGATTGGCAAAATCTTAACCACTACAGGACAATGCATATTAAAATATATGGCCAGTCTATGAATGCTAGCTTCTGACACATTGTAGATTTTTACTCCACCATTCTTGTGTCCTTTGACGGCTGGCACCTTCTAGAATGAACGTGGAGCGATTTTGATTGGCTCCTGATCACTAGGATCACATAATTATCACTTTTTCAGTCTTAAAATCCTATTTTCCACCTCTATTTAGAGCCCCTATAGTGTACCTAAAAAAATAAATACTCTACATCATTTTGACATCTCTGCATAGAAAACACATGGATCAATCCGTTTCTGAAAGTTTTACTGCTGCAATTTGAGATATTTACATATTTTTTGGTTGAAATATTCAGAAAATAAATTTTTAAGCATATTATCTCTTAAAAAACACAAGCAAATTACAGATTTTGTATAATTAAATTATATCAAAAGAAAGCCTTATTTGTCCTGAAAAAAACAAAACGAAATATGTTAGGGTTGACTAAAAATTGCCCAAGATCTATTAACTTAAACAAAGGCACAGCAGAATTGTGAAAATTGGCTTGGTCCTGAAGTGACCATGCACGGTGGTTTGACAGCTCACTAAAGGACCTAAAGAAAGAAGTGCGCAGACTAGAAAGGAAGTGGCGAAAATCTCAGAATTCAAAAGATAAACACACCCTTGTCTCTCACCGGGAAAGCTACCAAAATGCGATCACCAAGAAAAAATCCTCCTACCTATCACAGGAGATCGCAAAGGCCGCCAACAGACCAGCCCAACTATTCCGCACAGTTGATAGACTATGTAATCCATCCTGTCTAAAACCCACTATAACTCCCTCAAAGGAGCTATGTGAGAAATTTGCCTGCTACTTTGCTGACAAAGTATCTTCTATTCGGTCTCTCATTCAGTCCACAGCACCCAAGACTCATGCAACTAATGGAAATAGCTGCAAAAACAACCTAACACCCTGGACTGATTTCAAAAGTATTAGTGAGGAAGAGATCTCAGACACCCTCTGTCGTCTCCACCAGACAACCTGCGACCTGGACCCTGGACCAACTAAACATATGCTGAAATGCCCTGACCTGCTTGGTCCAGCATTTCACAAAATAGTAAATTGCTCTCTGCAAGCAGGGAGGTTTCCTACCTCTCTAAAAGAAGGAATCATCAAGCCCCTTCTCAAAAAACCTTCCATGGATCCAGATGCTATGAGCAGCTACAGACCTGTCTCCAACCTCCCCTTCTTAGGTAAAGTTATTGAAAAGGCTGTCTATCTGCAACTTGAAACCAGGCTGTCAGCAAACAACATCCTGGACCCTCTACAATCTGGCTTTAAGAAACACCACAGCTGTGAAACAGCCCTCATCCAAGTCTGCAACGATCTGCTCATGGCAAGGGACAGAGGGGAATGCTCCATCCTAATCCTGTTGGATCTCTCAGCTGCTTTTGATACAGTTGACCATGAAATCCTGCTTAACAGACTGCAGGAGTACTGTGGCATCAGTGGATCAGTCCTCCAGTGGTTCAGATCATTCCTGACTGACAGAACACAGAGAGTATCCCTAGGACCTATAATGTCCAAACCTGCACCTCTACAATTCGGAGTGCCACAAGGATCAATCCTATCCCCTCTGCTGTTTGCAATCTACATGTTGCCACTCGGTACACTTATCCAACGACATGGCCTGACGTACCACTGCTACGCCGATGACACACAGCTATACCTGTCCTTCAAACCTGGTGGAACAGACCCTACCCCAAAAATAAACTCTTGCTTAGCTGAGCTTCAGGCATGGATGAATGATAACTGGTTGAAACTGAATGCTGACAAAACTGAGGTCCTGTTTGTCCAAAGCCAGTGCTCGCCATAAAAACAGCTCTATCCTAAAGCAACACCAATCAGGATTGGGAATTCAGACATAAACAGCTCCAACCTTGTGCGCAGCCTTGGCGTACTAATCGATGGGGAATTGAGTTTCAGAAACCAAATTTCATCTGTAGTTAAATCTTCCTTCTTTCATCTGAAGAACATTGCAAAGATTAAACATCTGATTCCCCCAGAGGATCTTCAAACCCTAGTCCACGCCTTCATCACATCACGGCTGGACTACTGCAATGCCCTTTATGCTGGCCTCCCCAAAAAAGACTTGCGTCGCCTGCAATTAGTGCAGAATGCTGCTGCCAGATTGCTAACAAACCAGCCTCGCCACTGTCACATTACACCGATCCTTCGCTCACTGCACTGGCTACCAGTACAATGGAGAATACTCTTCAAGATTGGACTGCTGACATTCAAATCCCTGCACAATCTGGGCCCTGGATACATGAAGGACTTGCTGAAGCTGCACCACACCTCTCACAACCTCAGATCAGCAAGTTCTATAAACTTGGTCACTCCCAGAGTGCACCTCAAAAAATCTGGAGACAGAGCCTTCTGTCATGCTGCCCCTACTCTTTGGAACTCCCTACCACACCCAGTAAAGACAGCACCATCCCTGGAGCTATTCAAATCCAGACTGAAAAGCCACCTGTTTAGCCTGGCATTTCCAGATTTATAAAATTCTTCCCCTGTACCACGATGGTCGGAGCCATGCTTATGCGCTTTGAGTCCCACGGGAGAAAAGCGCTTTACAAATGTTATTTGTTGTTGTTGTTGTTGTTGTTGTTAAATGATGAAAGGCTGTGATTCCTGGATATAACCAGAGGCAGTGGTGATCACAAGCAGGCATCATTAAGTTACAGCATATTGTGTGCACAGGCTGATTTGTGTAGCTAATAGAGAATCACTCTATGTTTTTGTCTGTTGTTGATTTATTTTGAGGGACTGAGAAGTCCACACCTGCAAGTGGATTCTACCTAAATGCATCAAGGTGGACACGTGTGAGCACAGGCTCTAACCAAATTGGACTTTAAATAAATAAAAATCAGCACCAGAAGCCCAGAACTAGTATATTTTAGTCTAAAGTCTTTAGTATTAAAAATGAATAAAAACAATGTGCAACGCTTCTTGTCTATCTAGGTAATACCATGACTTCTACCTTCCTAGAAGCAAAGAAACAGTTCTATTCATCTTCTTTCAGTCCAGTCATTTCAGCTAATATAAATTTACCTCTGGAGCGACCTACGTAGGTGGAAGAGAGAATATAATATAAAACTTTCTCTGTCCTTCTAGCAAGACAGAGGCTACAGTGGTAAAAAAGCTGCCTTTGACAAGTGTGTGTGTGTGTGTGTGTGTGTGTGTGTGTGTGTGTGCGTGCGTGCGTGCGTGCGTGCGTGCGTGCGTGCGTGCGTGTGTGTATTATTGGGAGATACAGAGACGGTTGTTAAAGCAAACCAAGGAGGGAATTATCTGTTGGGAAGGCTGCTGATAGAGAAGGAGCTGTCAGATCGTGTTAATTAGAATTTCTACAAGACTTACAAATAAAAACTCTGCTTGCAAATGGATGTCTTTTCTGTTATGTGCATAAGAGTTTTTAGAATATCTTTATTTTGCTATTGTGGCATTTTAAATACAACAATGTGACCAGGGGGTTGATTCATCAATTTAAATAGCACAACTTGACTAGCGCGGCCACTACTACGTTAATTGATGTAGCTGTGCTAGTCAAGTATCGCAGTTGTGGTGCTTACAAGAAGCATGCACACCTTAAGAGTGCACACTATGCTGCCGGCAGCACATGTAGCGCGCATTACATTCACCATGCAGTCTTCAATGTATCTTGCGCTGAACAGTGCAGTATACATTGATGAATCAACCCCTAGGTGTCTACATGAGGGTAACCAGAATGAAATAGCTAAAAACTGGTCACAAATATCAAAAGTTTGCCCTTTGATGATGAAAACAGCTTGTTTATTTTTCTAATGAAGCTCTGGCATGTGATAATGTCAACTGTTCAATGTCTACTTTATTAGATGTTGGTAAATCTACATCCTATCTTTCTCTGCTTACCAACACTATCAGATGACAGGGCTCCATTAGAAACAGCATGCAAACTATTTTTACCATCGACAGTTATTGTTTAAGTGTTGTGAGCAGGCTCTATTCAATTCATATTGGCTGCCTTATCCATCAAGGAAGACGAATAATTGCCGGTGCCGGAGGCGGGTATTGGCTTATCGGAGGAGGACGGCTTGGGAAATTACTGCTACAGGAGGCTGATAGAAGTCCCATGTAGGTGTCAGTTTTTATTTTCAACCCCCCCCCCCCCCCCACCCCTCACAGAACCCCTTTAAGGATTGCCATTTTTTTATTTTTGAATAACTAGAATGTTTTGATGGATCTACTGATAAAAATGGGAGGATTTTTTAAAACAGGTGCAAAGTAAATAATATAAAACAGTTGCCCAGAACAAACAGAGATTCATTGTTGTATTTACCAGCTAAAAATTATGCCTCAGCTTATATATTTTTTTATTGGATTAGGCCTACATATTCTTTTTAGAGAATTAGGGAAAAAAAAGTCAAGATTCACATAAAAGGATGTTCAATGTCAAGACAAAAGTGGAAAGGGATGTAATCAATGTTTTAAGCTTCTAGGCATGGTTTATACAGAAATTCATTTTTTGTATGCTTCCAAATTCTATGCAGAGTTAGAATTAATTTACAGTATTGAAAAGTGAAGCAACATTTATGTTTTACGATTCTTCTCCTACCTTCTTATAAGCAATCCAGTCAAACACTCGATCTATATCTGTGGCCTTCAGAACCTCCTGAGAAACCGGATGCGAACTGGCCAGTCCATCTGTTAACATCACTTCATGTAAGACGTCCGTCAAAAATCTTTGCTTCTCCTGAAAAATTTATAAAATGCATTCACATTAGTCCTGAAACTACAACCTTCATCATATTTTGCCTTAAGCATTTACTGCTAAAAAGTCTGCCGAGTACATTTACTGCAAGAATAAGATTAAAACAGACACGGTGTTGTGAAAAAATAAATATATACAATTGTGGACAAAGGGAAAACTAAGTAAACACATAACTAAGTAAACTATTACTTTGTATATGAAAATTTCAGTTTGATTACAGAAAGGAAAAGATTTTAGCCATGTATATTGTTAATAAGAATTATAAATTTTTTTTCAACGATGTGAGTGTACCAGTCTAAAATAATGTTCAACACTTCCTGTTCTGGCAGGAAATCCAACTACCAAAGGCAGCGGCAGCAAAACAAGATAGGTAGAGAGGATGCAGAGAGGTACACTTGTCCCAGTGGTAATTTCGGGTGCATGACCTAGGAGGCTAAGCAACATCCCAAGCAATATCCAAGTGGTAGAAAGGTCAGTCAGCACACCAGCTTCTCAATGAGCAAAGTTTAATGAATCACATGTCAACACTACGGTTAACAATTGTTTCGGGGCCACAAGGAGTCCCCTTCATCAGAACAGTGCAGAACACTGCACTGTTCTGATGAAGGGGACCCCTTGTGGACCCGAAACAATTGTTAACCGTAGTGTTGACATGTGATTCATTAAACTTTGCTCATTGAGAAGCTGGTGTGCTGACCGACCTTTCTACCACTTGGACAGCAGCAAAACAAGAGACATTTTTGGAGAGAGAAGAAGAGTCAGAACTTCTGTAAATTTTTACATTTATTTTATGTATAACTTTATGTACTGAGATATAGGTTAATGGCTTTAAAGGGGAACTGAAGTAAGAGGTATACGGAGGCTGCCATATTTATTTCCTTTTAATCAATACCAGTTGCCTGGCAGCCCTGCTGGTCTATTTCTCTGTAGTAGTATCTGAATAACACCAGAAACAAGCATGCAGCTAGTCTTGTCAGATCTGAAACACCTGATCTGCTGCATGCTTGTTCAGGGGCTATGGCTAATAGTATTAGAGGCAGAGGATCAGCAGGGCTGCCAGGCAACTAGTATTGCTTAAAAGGAAATAAACATGGCAGCCTCCATATACCTCTCTCTTCAGTTCTCCTTTAATTCATCACCATTCAAAGTCAAAAGGGGCACTTGGCAGAGATGCCCAGTCTCACCACAGTTTTATTGTAATAATATTAGAGATTCTAGTGATTAAGATAAGATCAACTCATTTGACCTGTAATCTACAGTAAGTCAATTTAGAAATGCATTAGCAGCTCATGTGGGTGTTAATATTTTGTATTTTCAGGGTACTGTTGAGATATATTTTCATGACTGTACCTATAATTTTCCATTAGATTAAGGTTCTATTAAATGAAGTCAGAAGTAAAAATAAACCGATATCAAATGTAACTGCAGCTTTAGTCCTAAACTGTATTTTTCTGGAGTCCCATAGTTTCATTTTGTATGCAAGATGTATATCGTCCAGATAGGAGCAGCTGAGCTCCAACTGGATGCATATACGTGTTCAGTGTTTTCCCAGCGTGTGCGCACATGGCCGCCGCTCGTTCCAGGCATCATGTCGGTGTCGTAGATTGGGAAAGGGGATAGGGCCATGTCCATTCTTAATAACGGAAGTAATAAGAGTATATGGAATAGTGAAAAAAAAATTGTAACACTTCCTGGCTTACCAGGATAGTGCTTCTATTGCCATCTAGTGGCAGAAAAGAATTTATATATTTTTTTAATAAAGAATTAGTTAAATGAAGCCCTTACCCCCATTAACAAACTAACACTTGTTTTAAAAAAGTAAAAAAAAAACATAAATAGTTGCCCTAGGGACACAAAAACCCAAATCAGAAAAATGACTCCCTTATTTCCAAATATATATATTGGCACCATACATTGTACAAGGACTGGATCTGAAAAACTTGGCTCTCCAGCTGGTAAGGAACTACAAGTTAACAGCTGGAGAGCCAAGTCTGCAGATCACTGGACTAGTTCTAAGTAGTATTGGGATTATACATATACATATTTATCTTACATCACTTTAGGTATCCTTTAAAGCATTAACATTTCTGAACATGTTGACATGGTTATGTTAAACTGTTCAAATAGATAAAATAAATAGGGAATTACATGACTATATGCATGAGTAAAATTTTCACAACCAAATATAGATATTTTATTGATATCAACATTTCAGAGATGGAAACAAACTCTGAAAATTATAAGCTGCATTCATTAACCTAATTAAAAAACATTATATTACCTAAAAGAACATTTCTTAGAACACTTCATATAGAAGGTCTTTGCAGATCTCAATAGCGTGAACATTTCATGGAATGGAACTCGGGTTAGTGTCAAACAGTGTCCTAAACAAATGGTAGAACTTGCTTTACTATACAATGAATTACTGTTCTAAGCAACTTCTATTTCTGCAATCGTGTATCAATCTACAAGTTGACAGACTTATCTCAGAATCTAATGAAATGAAACAAAGACCGCACTCACGTCAGTGGGTAGGCTGGTGCCGGGCCCCAAGGCTTCTATCAAACACTGTCGTCATGGAGGAGTCCGCACACAGACTTATCGGAGCAATCACCACAATTTTATTGTCCCATCACATGTACAAAGATACATAGTCAGACCTGCATAGGCCGACGATCGTTTCGGGGCCACTCAGGGTCCCCTTTATCAAGGCAAGTAGCAGAAAAGACATATACCCTGAGTGGCCCCGAAACGATCGTCGGCCTATGCAGGTCTGACTATGTATCTTTGTACATGTGATGGGACAATAAAATTGTGGTGATTGCTCCGATAAGTCTGTGTGCGGACTCCTCCATGACGACAGTTATCTCAGAATCTTTCTGTACTCAGTAGGTTCATACAAGGAATCCTCTGGCCCACTTAGGAAACCCTTCAATGCAAACAATATGAAATATGAAAATGTATCATGTTACATAAGTCTGCCAAAAAGACTGTGATATAGAATTTCTTTCATTGATATTGTTTGTTCATGATTAATATAATCTGTCTGTCATACATAATATGTACATGTTCCTGCTGTATGGCCATAACTGGTATTATTCACTTATCTTATTCTTTCATAGTATATGCAATGATTGATATTATTATTATTATTATTATTATTATTATGTATTTATATAGTGCCACCATTTTCTGCAGCACTTTTGCAGAGTATATATTGTCTTGTCACTAACGGTCCTGCAGAGTAGCTCAAAATCGAATCCCTACCATAGTCATATATCTATATTGTGTAGTGTATGTATGGTAGTGCAGAGCCAACTTAGGGGGAAGACAATTAACTTATCTGTATGTTTTTGGGATGTGGGAGGAAACAGGATCATACAAACTTTGTGCAAATAGGGCCCTGGCTAGGAATCAAACCGGGGCCCCAACGCTGCAAGGTGAGAGAGCTAACCCCAATATTTGGTAATATCAGTGCATCCTTGATATTTGTTACTGGGGATATCTGCACATCATTGTAATTTGCCTGTTGTGCTTGCTTAAAAAGTTACAATGAGTTTTTTATTCTCCGCTTACATTTTTACATTTGTGCATGTAGATGTGTGGCAGTTTGGCATAAGGAGCAGTAATGTAGGGCTTAAGTTCACATGGTGCAAACAACTCCTATAGCACTGTGGGTCACATTTAGTTCAATTTGCATATATCAGAGTGCCTTGTTGGCACTTCTGGGGTTGGTTGGCTGTTTGCACACACCACAAACCAACAAACACTGCCATTTACTGCTCTTTTTGAAGCAACCCAGAAAATATGACGATGTCAATTTGAGACAGACTATACAGGTCAACTACTAGCATTCCATTCTGGAGATGGACTTTTATTATAGTGGCCATACATATTTAACATGCATTGCAGTTCAGCCCATCTCTCATTGGTCCTAGGCAATGGAATGAGTGACGTGTGGCTATAATGGCTTGTGTGGAAGTACATAGTGTGTGTCTGAAGGTGCTCCTCCTGCTTTTTCACAGACTGCCTGTTCTGACATCCCAATCCCAACATTTAGGGATTAAATAACCTTTGCATTATTGAAAAAAAAACAGTTTTTAATACTTGTTTAATGGTGATTTGCCTTTATGGGAGAGCACTACCCATCGATCAAGTGCAATATTATATGCTAACATTTTCTAAAAAATGGTCTCACCTTTATCTAGTAAAGTCAAAGAGATGTGCATGGCCATATAAATGAAACCCAGTAACCCAACACCCTCTCCAACATGAATGAGAGACTTTGCTATTATATTATAAAGTTGTAGGTGTTCTATACCATCTTGTAAGTGTTTTCTTAAATTTGTGAACCAATAGTAGAAATGTGTCAGTCTAGCTACAGAATCTAATTTGGCTCCTACCTTTCTTTACCATTCCAGGATGAATTTGGTACTATTGGAGCTTGTTTTTTTCCCCCAATAATAAACCCTAACAATGTTCAGGCATTGCATTTTGGGTGAATAACGATTCCATTTGAGTAAAATCCATAATTTATCCTAATGGATATTTTAAGTAGCCAGTGTGGGAATGATATTGCTGTTATAGCTATTCTGCTACTTTGTATTGCCAAATGAATTTCAAACATTTATTTTATAGTTTACCCAAAAAAAATTAACTAGAATTTTAATATGGAACATTTTAATCATGAGTGTATTCTTGAAAGAACATTACTTTTTATTGCATTCAATCCATGTTATGTATCGGGCCCCATTTATCTACTTGTTATTTTTTATATAGCACTAACCTCTTCTGTAACACTGCAGAGAGTACAAAACAGGCAATAGCGGAGAACATACATACATAAACATTACAACTCTCAGTACAATCAGGACATCCAGTAGCACAAGTACAAGTGTGGTTGAAAACATTATCATTACTAATACATGTTTATTTGATAAAGTACATTAAAGAGAGGAAACAGTAGTGGGGCGAAAACTAAGGTCATTACTTATATGTGCCACCAAAAGTCAAGCTTTAGAAAAGTAAAAATCACATTTTCCACAAAGTTGAACCCTAGCTATTTTACCTATATAGACATTTAAAGGGTAACGATTCTGTTATTAATTTTTTTTCCTTGTCAGAAAGTTTAGGCTATTTCTTTTGAGAAAAAAAGCTGAGCATGTTTTCATACCTACCTGCACAGAAATTCCAATGTTAGCAGACATGCCTGCATATGGGTTACTACACACGTCACCAAAGATACTAAGCCAGGAAGCCCTGATACAAAGGGGTATATTCACTAAACCCCGGTAAATGTTATGTATGCACGCATCATAAATCTTGGCACACATGAAACACCTACGTTGCTTATGTAAGATGTAGTACGTGTACTGTAGTTGTATATACAACATAAGTTATAGAAAATATGTAATGCATTATGTAATATGTGTAAAGTCTCAAACTTTACGTACACTGCCTGCACATGCAGAGTTTACCGGAGGTTAGTGAATGCACCCCAAAGTTCCTTACTTTAAACAGACTTTATAAATGTAATAAATATATTTATTACATCCGTCTTTGTGCTCTATTTCTTCTCTATAGAATACTGATTTAAAGGACAACTGAAGCAAGAGGGATATAGAGGCTGCCATATTATTTCCTTTTAAGCAATACCAGTTGCCTGGCTATCCTGCTAAACCTTTTGCCTCTAACACAGTTATCCATTGACCCTGAACAAGCAAGCAGCAGATCAGGTGGTTCTGACATTATTGTCAGATCTGAGATGATAAGCTGCATGCTGGTTTCTGGTGTTATCCAAACACTACTGCAGTCAAATAGAGCATAAGGGCTGCTGTGCAACTGGCCTGGTTTAAAAGGAAATAAATCTGACAGCCTCTCACTTCACCTGTCATTTAAAGTGGACCCAAATTAAAAATACAAGACTTCAGAAATAAAATATATTTTCTAAATTATAATAATAAATAGCAGCCTTTTTTCAGCTGCATGAAACAAATATTTTACATTTATTGGAGAAACCCCTCCCTTCCTTTCATATTGCCGGGACAGAATCCAGCAAACTGGTGGAGTAGGTGGTGTCTGGAAAAGGAGGAATTGCTAATGGCTGCCACCTGTATAACCCTAGTTATGAAAAAAGAAAGGTGAAAAGCATGCACTGACATTCTCATAGGCTTGAAGAAGGAGTGTTTATTTATCTTTGTATGTGTCAGAGTGGTGCAACTAACTATTTTAAATTTAAAAAAAAATCGGTTTGATTCCGTTTTAACAGAATTTTGTGCATCTTAGTTGCTTACTTTTTTGTATAACCCTTTTTCTTATAAATCTAAAATATCATCATATGCCACCTAAACTTTTGCTATTAACCTAGGATTTATAGTATAATATGCATTCATTTAAATGAGGTTACCAATTGAAAGGTATTTATCTACAGTTCATTTGTAGCCTTAAACAATGTCTCTTGCCACATTCTCTTTATAAATTGTAAACTCCTAAGTGTAGGGTCCTGCACTTTATTTTTCTTGCTGTTTCTGCACATACTATAGCAAAAGAACATGCATTTTAATTTTTATATGCAATTATTTACATATTGTAGTGCACCTTGTACATCACTGCAGCTACCAGTATAAAAATAACTCCAAGAAGCATGAGGCTAGTTTGATTAGGTGATGAATATGTGAAGCTGTGATTTGCTGATCAAATTAATCATTTTTCTCAGTGACTTCTAATGCACAAACAACTTCATGCAACACCACACCAAATAATAACAATTAATATTAATAACAATAACAGCAACAACAACAACATTTGCCCTGATGCTCTTGATAAATTTCTGCAGATGTTTTGTGATAAATATTAATTTTTAACACAAAAAGTTAAACACCAAGTACCACAATTTTACATTCTTTTTTTTATATGATAAATAGTTTTCAGGAGATGGGTTGTATCAAACTAACAATAACAATGTTTTACTATTCGAGATAGTAGCAAACTTGTATGTTGTTAAATTTGAAAATGTCTCTGGCACACTTTGTCAAATGACTTTCAAAGCTCTGCACAATGATTCATTTATATTGTATCCATAATTATAGTGAATACATTCATTCAAAATTTGCTCTCTGGAAAGCCGAACAAAGAATATTTAAACTGGAGTAAATTAAGCAGGTTAGCTCGGAAATTGCAGTGAATATGTCATCCAAGCCTGATGTATTATACTTAGTCTCCAAAATACAAATTATTCGTGAACCTAAAAATAAAAATGTCATAAGACAGATTAAGAATGAATTTTCATGTAAAACCAGTAGTGACATGGAATTTCATACATACTGCTACTGAAACAATGCTCAACATAAGTTATGCTCAATACTGTCTATTCACATTGTTCTATGGTATATGAATTGTGCATCATCTTATGCAAATTGGTTTTTGGGATGGTGGGAGTATACTTTGGTGTTTGATGCAAGCATAGATGAATACATAACCCATATTATGCACTGGGGTTGTTTCATAGACAATTTGTTTGTGCTGTGGGGTGGCCCCAAGGATTTTTTTTTTCCATTGTGAAGAGTCTCAATGATAACAACACTGGAATGTGTTTACCTCTGAGATACATAAGGATACAATACATTAATTAGATGTAACAATCTCCAAAACCTCGAATGGAACATTAGATACTTCAAATTTTCAGGAAACCAACATCCCAAACTCTCTTGTCCTGGAAAAGCCCTCACCCTACCTACTTCCTTAAAAAGGGGATCCCCAAGGGCCAGTTCCTGGGAACTCACATTAATTGCTCCAGTGAAGGAATTTTAATGCAGAATGCCTCAAATTGGCAGAAAGATTCAAAGAAAGAGAATCATTGACAAGCATTGGTCCATTACAGATGGACCCAATATTAAGAGGATTGATATATTCATTTCCCCAGTTTACATACACTCACCTAAAGGATTATTAGGAACACCATACTAATGCAGTGTTTGACCCCCTTTCGCCTTCAGAACTGCCTTAATTATACGTGGCATTGATTTAACAAGGAGCATTCTTTAGAAATGTTGGCCCATATTGATAGGATAGCATCTTGCAGTTGGAGATTTGTGGGATGCAAATCCAGGGCACGAAGCTCCCATTCCATCACATCCCACAGATGCTCTATTGGGTTGAGATATGGTGACTGTGGGGGCCATTTTAGTACAGTGAACTCATTGTCATGTTCAAGAAACCAATTTGAAATGATTCGAGCTTTGTGACATGGTGCATTATCCTGCTGGAAGAAGCCATCAGAGGATTGGTACATGGTGGTCATGAAGGGATGGACATGGTCAGAAACAATGCTCAGGTAGCCCATGGCATTTAAACGATGCCCAATTGGTACTAAGGGGCCTAAAGAGTGCCAAGAAACCTCAAAGTTGTGCGTGTTGTGGCTTTACAAATGCTTTGCTGCATACCTCGGTTGTAACGAGTGGTTATTTCAGTCAATGTTGCTCTTCTATCAGCTTGAATCAGTCGGCCCATTCGCCTCTGACCTCTAGTATCAACAAGACATTTTTGCCCACAGGACTGCTGCATACTGGATGTTTTTCCCTTATTCACACCATTATTTGTAAACCCTAGAAATGGTTGTGCGTGAAAATCCCAGTAACTGAGCAGATTGTGAAATACTCAAACCGACCCGTCTGGCATCAACAACCATGCCACACTCGAAGTTGCTAAAATCCCCTTTCTTTCCAATTCTGACATTCAGTTTGGAGTTCAGGAGATTGTCTTGACCCGGACCACATCCCTAAATGCATTGAAGCAACTGCCATGTGATTGGTTGATTAGATAACCGTATTAATGAGAAATTGTACTAATCAATTTTGTGCACAAGCAGTGTCATTAATTACTTGGGACTTATTACTCACTCAAATATGGAGATGAGGCCAACCTGAACTGTGAACATATACTAAACAGAAAAGAAAATTGGTTACACAGCCTCATAAAGTATACCAAGTCACGTTTATTGTATCAAATGTTAAAAGACACCGATCCTCAGACAATTTGCCATAGGTCAGTTGTTCCCCAGATAATCCCCATAAAAACAGTTACTGCGGATAACATATATGACGCTGACTGCGTTCCAGATAGCAACAATTCAATGTGTTAAGCATATAAACAAAACTGTGTCTGGCCAGAAACATCAATTTTGCTGCACTTATCCTTGCATCCGCGCATTCATTCACCACATATACATGTGCCTAGATATTGGATATGGGGGGCCCCCTTTATATTAACTTGGATTCCTCCAAATGGTTCAGTTCATCATGGTATCACCAGAACTTGAATTAACAGCCACTTGATCACAGCAAACAAGGGTAGATCTCACCCATATCAATTGTAGGTATCTCATCCAGGAAACTTCCGCTGGTCCGTGTGGCAGAGTCCTGTTGACAGGCTTGGGAGCGTGATGCTGTTAGCTCCACCATGCCGCAGCTCTCTTACACGGAGAACGCCAGCCCGGAATTCCGTGCCCCACGTGTGTGTGATGATGCTGCGGTGCACGCAGCCGCGTCAGCTCCGTCCACCGACGCGTTTCACGTCCCAATTGGACGTTTCATCAGGGTGTGGTCTTACTAGCAAACGTCACCTCCTATGTAGTGGTTTAGGCTCCGCCCACCGCATCTCCGTTGCCATGCTCACCATTCGTATTTACTGCATAGACTGTATGCGGTGCGGCTTGTATACATATCACTCTGTAAGACAGCCTTTCATGTTATTATATTCAGGCAGACCATATCTATACTTGATGTTTTGAGTTCATATGTATGTCATTCTCAAAAACTTTTTCCTTTATAACAATTGAGTTTAGTGGACACGCCACATCTGCACAGTAAATGTCCATAGCGGAGGAAGACCGCAAGGAAAGAAAGTCCATACATGCAATTCATAGCATAGTTCATCGTTCAGGGATGTCATGATTAGCCTATCAGGTCAATTCACGCTGTACATTTTCATGACAGTTCCAAGTATGATTGACTATTACTTGGGCATATATTGTCCTTAAAGGCACAATAGTCATTCACTGCGGATCCATCCATACCCATGCTTTACCCATTTCTTCTCAAAATTAGTTAGAATATGCACCAACTGATCATGGGCAAGCCCTACAATGGACAGCAATTTGATGCCAAATGACATGGTTGGTTCAACATATCAATATCTATTGGCTCTAAGGAAGGGGGACAGGTCTAATTCGGCATTTAACCCTTTAGGTGCCACTGTACCAAGTTTAAAGATCCACATTGCCTCCTTACAATAGAGTATTTCATCAAAATCACCACGTCTGTTCGATATCTTTAAATTATAAATCCCCTTGACTGTGGTTCCCTTCAAGCTGTTCTGATGACATTCTCTATAGTGGTCATAAATGACCCCTGTCGATTTCCCCTTGGTTATCTTTCCAAAATGTTTGAGAATCCTCTCCTTCAATGCCCTTTTGGTCTTGCCAATATAGCCTAGTCCACAGGGACACTGTATCATATAAACTACCTTTTTAGTGTCACAGTTTATAAAGGATCTAATGGCAAACTTTTTGTTGCCACTACTATCATAAAACACATTGGCATGATCAACATATGGGCATAGCTTACATTTAGAACACTTGAACATCCCTGTGGGCTTCCTACTGTCAAGCCACGTCACAGGGTTCTTTTGTAGTTCACTATGCACCAACCGATCCTTTAAATTGGGCGCTCTTCTGGCAGTTAAAAGTGGCCTCGGACCCACTATTTTTTCAATTTCTTTATCAGAGGTGAGTATTGGCCAAAATCTGCTCAATAGTTCACGTAGATTATTCCAATGGGCCCCAAAGCCGGTCACGAGGCGCATGTGCCCATCTCCCTCCATTCTGTGCGGCATCCCCCTAGGGGCCAGCAATTTCTGCCGGTCCAAGTCCCAAGCCCGCCGCAAAGCATTCCGCAATACCGAATGCGGATATCCGCGCTCGAGAAACCGCAGATACATATTGCGTGCTTCATTTCTGAAGTCTTCATCCCTGCAGCAATTCCTCCTTAAACGGAGGAACTGCCCGTATGGGATTCCCTTCTTTAGAGACGACGGGTGGTGGCTGGTCACATGTAATACCGTATTGCCAGCCGTAGGCTTACGATACGATGTAGTTATTATCGCCTGACCCTCCACTTTCAACAAGAGATCCAAAAATGGGATCTCCCTCCCAAAGGTGAAGGTCAAACTAATATTCTTAGTATTGATGTTCAATTTAAGTATGAATTGTTCCAATTCCTCAACGGTACCTCTCCATACCATTAACACGTAATTGTTGATAAAGTTTTATCAACAATTACGCGGTACGTCGATGGGGGCATCGTGTGCACCAGCCTATGCATGTTTACACTTGGGACTCTGGGAACGGGAACAGGTTTATCCCAGCCCAGAGTTTGGTGCACACGTCGCCCTCTGGATTAGATTTATTGACGACGTGTTAATGGTATGGAGAGGTACCGTTGAGGAATTGGAACAATTCATACTTAAATTGAACATCAATACTAAGAATATTCGTTTGACCTTCCCCTTTGGGAGGGAGATCCCATTTTTGGATCTCTTGTTGAAAGTGGAGGGTCAGGCGATAATAACTACATCGTATCGTAAGCCTACGGCTGGCAATACGGTATTACATGCGACCAGCCACCACCCGTCGTCTCTAAAGAAGGGAATCCCATACGGGCAGTTCCTCCGTTTAAGGAGGAATTGCTGCAGGGATGAAGACTTCAGAAATGAAGCACGCAATATGTATCAGCGGTTTCGCGAGCGCGGATATCCGCATTCGGTATTGCGGAATGCTTTGCGGCGGGCTTGGGACTTGGACCGGCAGAAATTGCTGGCCCCTAGGGGGATGCCGCACAGAACGGAGGGAGATGGGCACATGCGCCTCGTAACCGGCTTTGGGGCCCATTGGAATAATCTACGTGAACTATTGAGCAGATTTTGGCCAATACTCACCTCTGATAAAGAAATTGAAAAAATAGTGGGTCCGAGGCCACTTTTAACTGCCAGAAGTGCGCCCAATTTAAAGGATCGGTTGGTGCATAGTGAACTACAAAAGAACCCTGTGACGTGGCTTGACAGTAGGAAGCCCACAGGGATGTTCAAGTGTTCTAAATGTAAGCTATGCCCATATGTTGATCATGCCAATGTGTTTTATGATAGTAGTGGCAACAAAAAGTTTGCCATTAGATCCTTTATAAACTGTGACACTAAAAAGGTAGTTTATATGATACAGTGTCCCTGTGGACTAGGCTATATTGGCAAGACCAAAAGGGCATTGAAGGAGAGGATTCTCGAACATTTTGGAAAGATAACCAAGGGGAAATCGACAGGGGTCATTTATGACCACTATAGAGAATGTCATCAGAACAGCTTGAAGGGAACCACAGTCAAGGGGATTTATAATTTAAAGATATCGAACAGACGTGGTGATTTTGATGAAATACTCTATTGTAAGGAGGCAATGTGGATCTTTAAACTTGGTACAGTGGCACCTAAAGGGTTAAATGCCGAATTAGACCTGTCCCCCTTCCTTAGAGCCAATAGATATTGATATGTTGAACCAACCATGTCATTTGGCATCAAATTGCTGTCCATTGTAGGGCTTGCCCATGATCAGTTGGTGCATATTCTAACTAATTTTGAGAAGAAATGGGTAAAGCATGGGTATGGATGGATCCGCAGTGAATGACTATTGTGCCTTTAAGGACAATATATGCCCAAGTAATAGTCAATCATACTTGGAACTGTCATGAAAATGTACACGTGAATTGACCTGATAGGCTAATCATGACATCCCTGAACGATGAACTATGCTATGAATTGCATGTATGGAATTTCTTTCCTTGCGGTCTTTCTCCGCTATGGACATTTACTGTGCAGATGTGGTGTGTCCACTAAACTCAATTGTTATAAAGGAAAAAGTTTTTGAGAATGACATACATATGAACTCAAAACATCAAGTATAGATATGGTCTGCCTGAATATAATAACATGAAAGGCTGTCTTACAGAGTGATATGTATACAAGCCGCACCGCATACAGTCTATGCAGTAAATACGAATGGTGAGCATGGCAACGGAGATGCGGTGGGCGGAGCCTAAACCACTACATAGGAGGTGACGTTTGCTAGTAAGACCACACCCTGATGAAACGTCCAATTGGGACGTGAAACGCGTCGGTGGACGGAGCTGACGCGGCTGCGTGCACCGCAGCATCATCACACACACGTGGGGCACGGAATTCCGGGCTGGCGTTCTCCGTGTAAGAGAGCTGCGGCATGGTGGAGCTAACAGCATCACGCTCCCAAGCCTGTCAACAGGACTCTGCCACACGGACCAGCGGAAGTTTCCTGGATGAGATACCTACAATTGATATGGGTGAGATCTACCCTTGTTTGCTGTGATCAAGTGGCTGTTAATTCAAGTTCTGGTGATACCATGATGAACTGAACCATTTGGAGGAATCCAAGTTAATATAAAGGGGGCCCCCCATATCCAATATCTAGGCACATGTATATGTGGTGAATGAATGCGCGGATGCAAGGATAAGTGCAGCAAAATTGATGTTTCTGGCCAGACACAGTTTTGTTTATATGCTTAACACATTGAATTGTTGCTATCTGGAACGCAGTCAGCGTCATATATGTTATCCGCAGTAACTGTTTTTATGGGGATTATCTGGGGAACAACTGACCTATGGCAAATTGTCTGAGGATCGGTGTCTTTTAACATTTGATACAATAAACGTGACTTGGTATACTTTATGAGGCTGTGTAACCAATTTTCTTTTCTGTTTAGTTAATGAGAAATTGAACAGGTGTTCCTAATAATCCTTTAGGTGAGTATATAGACGTTGAAAAATAACCTGGGTGATTCTCTGGTGCACTTATTTCTACCGAGCAATTCTAGGCTAATCAACAACAACAATGTGGCTAGGTAGGCCAATCAAGGGAATGTTTAAATGTTGATTATAAACAAATAAGGAGAAAAGCGCTACACCATAAAAGTAGGTACTTTAAGCACCTAATAAGTCAGAGCTGCCCCTTCTATAAAAATATAGTCTCTGCAGAAGGTAGCGCATACATAACTATCACTATATGGGCAATCTCTCTAGCTAGCGCTTAATGCTACCTTCAAAAGTCTATGAGGATCTACGTCTGCCAAAACAAGCGATATAATCTTCACAGGTTCTGTGCGGTCTTCCTACTACCCTCACCAACACCCTGTGAGCAGACACTTACGAAATTAAAGACCTCCACTCAGGTCTATTTGCGCTTTGGGACACTTCGGGCCATCCCCCACCACACCAGGATAATGCTCGTCATCACAGAGCTTCCTGTCTTCGCTTTAACCACTTGAGGACCACAGTCTTTTCGCCCCTTAAAGAGAATCTGTATTGTTAAAATCGCTCAAAAGTAAACATATCAGTGCGTTAGGGGACATCTCCTATTACCCTCTGTCACAATTTTGCCGCTCCTCGCCGCATTAAAAGTGGTTAAAAACAGTTTTAAAAAGTTTGTTTGTAAACAAACAAAATGGCCACCAAAACAGGAAGTAGGTTGATGTACAGTATGTCCACACATAGAAAATACATCCATACATAAGCAGGCTGTATACAGCATTCCTTTTGAATCTCAAGAGATCATTTGTGTGTTTCTTTCCCCCATGCACTGAAGTTTCAGGCTGCTCTTTTCTTCCTGCAAACAGCTTTGCCCTTGTTTGTAATTCCTAAGTATGTGAAAGCCCAGCCAGCTCAGAGGACAATTTATCCAGCTGATTAGAGCAGCTTCTCTTTTCTCTCTTATCTAAATAACACACAGGCGGTGTGCATAGAGGGGCCAGAAAGGGTGAGTTCATAGCAGAACCACAACACTGAAGAACTTGGCAGCCTTCCAGACACAGGCCGACAAGTCTGACAGGGGAAAGATACATTGATTTATTACAGAGACTGTCATAGTAGAAAGTGCTGCAGTTAGCCAGAACACATTAGAATAGCTTTTGGAACATGTAGGATGATAAAAAACAGGATGCAATTTTTGTTACGGAGTCTCTTTAAAGGGAACCAGAGACGAGGATACTGAAAAATGAACAAAGCTTTTATACATACCTGGGGATTCCTCCAGCCCCATAAGCCTGGATCGCTCCCACGCCGCCATCCTCCGCTTCCTCTATTGCTGCTACCGGGTCCCATCACTTCCGGCGGACGCGGACAATTATCCGCATGATCAGGGGCTCCCTCCATACCCGTACGCATGCGGCTGCGCAGTATGGAGCGACACACATACGGGTATGGAGGGAGCCCCTGTGATGACGGGACCGGTACCGGCTGATCCAGGCAGTGGAGGATGGCAGCGTGGGAGCGATCCAGGCTTATGGAGCTCGAGGAAAAAAAGCTTTTAAGTATTTTATCTCTGGTTCTCTTTAAGGACCAGAGCCTTTTTTTCCATTCAGACCACTGCAGCTTTCACGGTTTATTGCTCGGTCATACAACCTACCACCTAAATGAATTTTACCTCCTTTTCTTGTCACTAATACAGCTTTCTTTTGGTGCTATTTGATTGCTGCTGCGAGTTTTACTTTTTACTATATTCATCAAAAAAGACATGAATTTTGTAAAAAAAAATGATTTTTTTTTTTTACTTTCTGTGCTGACATTTTTCAAATAAAGTAAAATTTCTGTATACATTTTTGTCCAATTTTATTGTGCTACATGTCTTTGTATATTTATTGGTTTGGGTAAAAGTTATAGTGTTTACAAACTATGGTGCCAAAAGTGAATTTTCCCATTTTGAAGCATCTCTGACTTTTCTGACCAACTGTCATGTTTCATGAGGTGCTAAAATTCCAGGACAGCATAAATACCCCCCAAATGACCCCATTTTGGAAAGAATACATCCCAAAGTATTCACTGAGAGGCATAGTGAGTTCATAGAAGATTTTATTTTTTGTTACAAGTTAGCGGAAAATGACACTTTGTGACAAAAAAAAAGTTTCAATTTCTGCTAACTTATGACAAAAAAAAAAATGAAATCTGCCACAGACTCACCATGCCTCTCTCTGAATACCTTGAAGTGTCTACTTTCCAAAATGGGGTCATTTGTAGTGTGTGTTTACTGTCCTGGCATTTTGGGGTGTGCTAAATTGTAAGCACCCCTGTAAAGCCTAAAGGTGCTCATTGGACTTTGGGCCCCTTAGCGCAGTTAGGCTGCAAAAAAGTGCCACACATCTGGTATTGCCGTACTCAGGAGAAGTAGTAGAATGTGTTTTGGGGTGTATTTTTACACATACCCATGCTGGGTGGGAGAAATATCTCTGTAAATGACAATGTTTTGATTTTTTTTACACACAATTGTCCATTTACAGAGATATTTCTCCCACTCAGCATGGGTATGTGTAAAAATACACCCCAAAACACATTGTACTACTTCTCCTGAGTACAGCGATACTACATGTGTGGCACTTTTTTGCACCCTAACTGCGCTAAGGGGCCCAAAGTCCAATGAGTACCTTTAGGATTTCACAGGTCATTTTGTGACATTTGGTTTCAAGACTACTCTTCACGGTTTAGGGCCCCTAAAATGCCAGGGCAGTATAGGAACCCCACTAAGGACCCCATTTTAGAAAGAAGACACCCCAAGGTATTCTGTTAGGAGTATGGTGAGTTCATAGAAGATTTTATTTTTTGTCACAAGTTAGCGGAAATTGATTTTAATTGTTTTTTTTTTTACAAAGTGTCATTTTCCGCTAACTTGTGACAAAAAATAAAATGTTCTATGAACTCACCATATTCCTAACGGAATACCTTTGGAGGTCTTCTTTCTAAAATGTGGTTATTTGTGGGGTTCCTATACTGCCCTGGCATTTTAGGGGCCCTAAACCGTGAGGTGTAGTCTTGAACTCAAATGTCGCAAAATGACCTTAGAAAAAATAAACGTATTCATTGGACTTTGGGCCCCTTAGCACAGTTAGGGTGCAAAAAAGTGCCACACATGTGGTACTGCCGTGCTCAGAAGAAGTATTATAATGTGTTTTGGGGTGTATTTTTACATATACCCATGCTGGGTGGGAGAAATATCTCTGTAAATGACAAACTTTTAATTTTTTTTTTACATACAATTGTCCATTTACAGAGAGATTTCTCCCACCCAGCATGGGTATGTGTAAAATTACACCCCAAAACACATTATACTACTTCTCCTGAGTACGACGATACCACATGTGTGACACTTTTTTGCAGCCTAGGTGTGCTAAGGGGCCCAACGTCCAATTCACAGGTCATTTTGAGGCATTTGTTTTCTAGACTACTCCTCACGGTTTAGGGCCCCTAAAATGCCAGGGCAGTATAGGAACCCCTCAAGTGACCCCATTTTAGAAAGAAGACACCCCAAGGTATTCCGTTAGGTGTATGGTGAGGTCATAGAAGATTTTATTTTTTTGTCACAAGTTAGTGAAAAATTACACTTTGTGAAAAAAAACAATACAAATTAATTTCCGCTAACTTTTGACAAAAAATAAAATCTTCTATGAACTCGTCATACACCTATCAGAATACCTTGGGGTGTCTTTTTTCTAAAAAGGGATAACTTGTGGGGTTCTATACTGCCCTGGCATTTTACGGGCCCAAAACCGTGAGTAGTCTGGAAAACAAATGTCTCAAAATGACTGTTCAGGGGTATAAGCATCTGCAAATTTTGATGACAGGTGGTCTATGAGGGGGCGAATTTTGTGGAACATAAGCAGGGTGGCCTCTTAGATGACCGGTTGTATTGGGCCTGATCTGATGGATAGGAGTGCTAGGGGTGTGACAGGAGGTGATTGATGGGTGTCTCAGGGGGTGATTAGAGGGGAAAATAGATGCAATCAATGCACTGGGGAGGTGATCGGAAGGGGGTCTGAGGGGGATCTGAGGGTTTGGCCGAGTGATCATGAGCCCACACGGGGCAGATTAGGGCCTGATCTGATGGGTAGGTGTGCTAGGGGGTGACAGGTGGTGACAAGAGGTGATTGATGGGTGTCTCAAGGTGTGATTAGAGGGGGGAATAGATGCAAACAATGCACTGGTGAGGTGATCAGGGATAGGGTCTGAGGGCGTTCTGAGGGTGTGGGCGGGTGATTGGGTGCCCTAGGGGCAGATAGGGGTCTAATCTGATGAGTAGCAGTGACAGGTGGTGACAGAGGGTGATTGATGGGTAATTAGTGGGTGTTTAGAGGAGAGAACAGATGTAAACAATGCACTTGGGAGGTGATCTGATGGCAGGTCTGCAGGCGATCTGATGGTGTGGGTGGGTGATCAGATTGCCTGCAAGGGGCAGGTTAGGGGCTGATTGATGGGTGGCAGTGACAAGGGGTGATTGATGGGTGGCAGTGACAGGGCTGATTGATGGGTGGTTGATAGGTTATTGACAGGTGATCAGTGGGTTATTACAGGGAAGAACAGATGTAAATAATGCACTGGCCAATTGATAAGGGGGGTCTAAGGGCAATCAGAGTGTGGGCGGGTGATTGGATGCCTGCAAGGGGCAGATTAGAGTCTAATCTGATGGGTAACAGTGACAGGTGGTGATAGGGTGTGATTGATGGGTAATTAGACGGTGTTTAGAGGAGAGAACAGATGTAAACAATGCACTTGGGAGGTGATCTGACGTCGGATCTGCGGGCGATCTGATGGTGTGGGTGGGTGATCAGATTGCACGCAAGGGACAGGTTAGGGGCTGATTGATGGGTGGCAGTGACAGGGGGTGATTGATCAGTGATTGACAGGTGATTGACAGGTGATCAGTGGGTTATTACATGGGTGATAGAGGCATACAGTACACAGGGAGGGGGGGTCTGGGGAGAATCTGAGGGGTGGGGGAGTGATCAGGAGGGAGCAGGGGGCAGTTTAGGGCATAAAAAAAATAGCGTTGACAGATGAGTGATTGATGGGTGATTAGGGGGGTGATTGGGTGCAAACAGTGGTCTGGGGGGTGGGCAGGGGGGGGTCTGAGGGGTGCTGCAGGCGATCAGAGGGAAGGGGGGGAGATCAGTGTGCTTGGGTGCAGACTAGGGTGGCTGCAGCCTTCCCTAGTGGTCCCTCGGACACTGGGACCACCAGGGCAGGAGGCAGCCTGTATAATAGGCTTTGTATACATTACAAAGCCTATCATACATAGGGGCAGTGGCGATCGGGCAGCAAGTAACTGCTTCCGAACGGCCGGCGGGTTACAGTGCAAGGGGGGCAGAGCCTATCGCCGGCGGCTGATCGCATCACGAATGATGCGATCGCCGCACAGACACGCTGAATGCCGCCGCCGATGGGCGTATTGCGGTCGTTTGGGCCCAGCTCTTGCCGCCGCCCATCGGCTGGGGGCGGTCCTTAAGTGGTTAAAGCAGAGTTATCTCCAACTTCCACATAAGCATGACCTCAAAACAAATGCCTCTCATAGTGTAAAACTATAAACATGTATTGTAATATAAAAATCATTTGCACTCACAGATTTCTCTCTTTAGTTTTCAGCACAGAGTTTGGTTACGGGCTCTCCCCCATTTAGTTGGGCCCCGACTAGTACTTGTAGTCCCTCCACTACTCGGGAGTGGCGTGCACTCCACTCCTGCCCCAAGTCAGGATGCCGCTCGTTCACCCTCATGGATCCCAGCTCTCACTTCTGCATCCAAAACCCTGCCTTATATATTTCGTCGAATAGACTCATCACAAGCAAACAGTTACTTTTTTTACACTTAGGAAGCATTGTAGGGTCTCCCCTGAATCATAAACAAAGGCTAACATTGGACAGGCAGCAGATTCTGAGTGAGGAAGGCAGAAATGTCTTTTTCCCTTCTTGCAAATCCTCTGTGTCCATGTCAAAGGATTTATTCCAATCTCCAGTGCTCTACAGTAGTTGGGGGTAGTTAAATGTGGATGTAGACCCAGGGAGGAACTTATAGTAGCACAGTGGCGTAGTGGTTAGCACTCTTGCCTTGCAGCACTGGGTCATATTATGATTGAATCCCAGCCAGGGTACCATCTTTACAGAGTTTGTATGTTTTCCCCATGTCTGTGTGGGTTTCTTCCAGGCAATCCAGTTTACACCCACATCCTCCCAAAAAACATAGATAAGTTAAGCATCTGTATATTTTAACCCAATTATCCTCATCCTATCACATTAATTCTCCCTAAAAATTTGCCCTACACAATACATGCATATACATGACAATGGTAGGGATTCAGTTGGTAAGTCCAGCCGAGGGACAGATAATTGACAAGACGATATACTCTGGGCAGCGCTGTGGAAGATGTCAGCGCTATATAAATACTAAATAATAATGATGATAATAATAATGTTAGAATCTGGGAATCTCATAATAAATGGACCCCTGAGGTGTTTGCCTTCTCCCAGGTTAATTCTTGTTTAAAAAATAAATTTTCACCCTTTTTCTTTTTTTTCAATCTGTGTTTTAACCTTCTTCTGTATAACAGTACTTTGTGACATAATCTTCTTCTGTATACAGTACTTATTTTCTTGCAAAATGTGTAGGTCTTCTCCTTTAAACATCTTTTCTTCTATTTTTTTCTACCATTCGTCTGCCTTCAATCACTCTGAGGATACCAGTGTAAATAAGGGAATCATGTTGTGATCCCTCATGCAGGCTTCTACTCCTCAGGAATTTGGAACTCACAAATGTGAAGCTTTAACCCCTGAGCAATACCAACTCAAATGGTACATAAGATTTTGGAGTATTTAGCAATTGGAGGGTAGCAAAAGACTCCCCCCCCCCTTCATAGAGCACCCACATATAATATTATGAACATGGGGTTCACCCTACCTCTTGTCAGGGGAGATAGGGTGAATACAACAAGGCATGTGGTGATAGACTTTTGGTAGAATTTGGAAGCCCCCATGAAATCGGGCCTGAACTCAGGACATCCTCTCTGCTCTAAAAGATACACAACAGCATAATAACTTTTAAACAAAATACATTCTCTGTTACAGCTGATACAAATCTTAAAATAAATCTGCACTGTTTCTACTTCCTGATTCATGGAAGCAGACATATTAACACCCTGTGCTTTCAATGAGCTTATCTGCCATCTCTGCCATGGCAGTCAGGTGACACAGGGGGGAGAAGAAATTACAATTTGTGATTAGACAAACGAGAGGAAATTAAAAAGGCTAAATGCTCTAACTACATACAGGGTGCATTTATCTATGTTTTCCTTTTGTCCTGTGCATGAGTTCAGGTCCACTTTAACAATAAGGGTAAACCCAGATATCATCCATCCTCAAGGTGAAATAAGTGTAGGGGTACATTGACAAAGAGTTATAAGGTACAGTAAGATGAAAATACGTATTTATTTACTCAAACTATTAAAACAGAGGGCTTTTGCTTTCATTTTCTATATCATTTGCTCTGCAGAGAGACATAAAAGCATTCCTAAGAATTTACAGCACAATGACAGCAGGAGCAGGGGCTGCAGGTCCTATTGTTATGCCAGTGTCTGCCACCTAAAGTTAAAAGCAGTGTATTTACTGTATCTTAAACAAGATAACTCTACTGAAAGCTGCTAATGGGTTAACATAGAATGATATGTCTTATGTCCAAAAAGTAACTAAAATCCCAAATATTGTTTTCTAGATGCTCTTCCAGGGTGTATAATCCTTTTCATCTAATACACAGGTAATCAGAAAGATGGAGAAACATTTTAAAATAATATTAACAGGTTTTGGATTTAATGACAGCAAAAACTAGAAGAGCATGAATCCTGCCCACAGTGAATTCCGCAGTTAAACCAGCAATTCACTTGGTGATCAGTGATATCATTTTCATTCAGTAAGCTCCATAATCAGTGAATTTAAGGGCACTTTGTCTGTGAGCATTATGGTACTGTTAACTTTGATCAAAATAAATGTGTATTATCTCTTCCAGATTATGTTATTCATGATGTTTCCTCTGGAGAGGAAGAAAAACGTGCAAACAGCTGGTGTTTGTCATTTTAAACTAATGATGCTGAAGACCTGGAAACATTCATGTGCCATTAAGGCACAGAGATCTCCTGAACAAAACTCATCGAGTCTTTATTTTCTTTCTGAAGTGTAGAGGTTTATTCTAAAATGAACTGACATTTCTCAAGCAGGTAAAACCTATTCATAGTTTAATGAGTGTAAAAGAAAAAAAATGAAACTGTGTCATGTATGGTGATGAAACATAGAACAATGTAGGTGCGTTTCTGTACGTGTGATGTATTTCATTAAAATCTGAATACGTCTCCATTTCTTTACAGCACAAGTGAAAATGATTTCTTAATATAGACTGACAAGCCAAGCCGATATTGAGAGAAAAAAAAGAACACCGAGAGCCCAATATAGTGTAGTATGTACAGTAATGGGTAATGAGAGGTATATAAATGAATATACTCACAAGTCAGGGTTACCGTATAGGTAACCACTGTATAGGCAGGTGAGGAGATTAGACCTGTCCTCACTCAGGATTAAGATGTTGCTCTCTGTAGATAGGGAGAAAAAAAGGGGAATTCAACCCCTCCACCAGGGGTGGATGCGGATATTGTAAGGAGAACAGAGGCGCCAAAAGAATAAAATGTATTAAAAGCTTTAAAATTCCTCGGGAGGCAGTGGTGGACTCATCTCCCCGAAGTAGACCTAATACCGTCAATTTTATACAAACAAGTTTATTTATCTACTCCAATAAACAGTGCAACGCGTTTCACAGGTATATTCCTGCTTCTTCAGGCAATAACAAATAGGAGTACACACAGTACAGTCTCAGGGTTACAATAAGCGCCTCTGTCAAAAGAGGCGCTTATCATGACCTTGAGACTGTACTGTGTGTACTCCTATTTGTTATTGCCTGAATAAGCGGGAATATACCTGTGAAACGCGTTGCACTGCTTATTGGAGTAGATAAATAAACTTGTTTGTATTAAAATTGACGGTATTATGTCTACTTCAGGGCGATGAGTCCACCACTGCCTTACGAGGAATTTTAAAGCGTTTAATACATTTTATTCTTTTGGCGCCTCTTTTCTCCTTACAAAGCTGATATTGGGGTACATTTATATGTACACATACAGGAAATCTTGAATTTGGTATAATATACCAAACTAATAGAGCAGTGAAAGCGTGTAGCTTATGTGTAATTTTTTGCATTGTTAACTATTCAAGTAAGTTTCCACTCTCAGCAAAAACAAGATTGCCATAAGCACGTGTCAGTGATGTGCAAGTCTTAATTCTTTATTTAATAAGTTATTAAAAAAATACCTTTCTATTGAAATTTGCAGCAAGACGAAATCTACTGTAAGCATGAATTGCATATTTTTCAAGCATGCAAATTGTACTTTGGATTGTGGGACAAGCAGTCCAGGCATGTTTCTCTTATTTTCCACACATTGAGTGACTGACACCAGTTTTGCACTTTTACAATATCTTTTAGAATCAGCGGCCCATATGCAATTACCTTTTTCTCCTGAGTTTTCTCCTGGGTGATATTTTCCCAACTTGTCAATGCCTTTTAACCACCCTGGCGTTCTGATTAAATCGCCAGGGTGGCTGCGGGAGGGTTTTTTTTAAATAAAAAAAAAACTATTTCATGCAGCCAACTGAAAGTTGGCTGCATGAAAGCCCACTAGAGGGCGCTCCGGAGGCGTTCTTCCGATCGCCTCCGGCGCCCATAATAAACAAGGAAGGCCGCAATGAGCGGCCTTCCTTGTTTTGCTTATATCGTCGCCATAGCGACGAGCGGAGTGACGTCATGGACGTCAGCCGACGTCCTGACGTCAGCCGCCTCCGATCCAGCCCTTAGCGCTGGCCGGAACTGTTTGTTCCGGCTACGCTGGGCTCGGGCGGCTGGGGGGACCCTCTTTCGCCGCTGCACGCGGCGGATCGCCGCGCTGCAGCGGCGATCAGGCAGCACACGCGGCTGGCAAAGTGCCGGCTGCGTGTGCTGCTTTTTATTTCATTAAAATCGGCCCAGCAGGGCCTGAGCGGCAGCCGCTGGCGGTGTTGGACGAGCTGAGCTCGTCCAGACCGCTCAGCTGGTTAAACCACCAGCAAGCAAGAAAAAACTCAAAATAATTGTGTAGTCCTTTTTCACCAACATTTTTTAGTTTTGAACAGTATGTTTAAAGAGAAGATGGAAAACAAGTTTGCTTTCTTAAAACAGAACGTGTTTGCGATAATTTAGGTTGGAGTGAGCTCTGAGATATCTCCCAGTGCATCACTGCTGAAATATAAAAATCAACCATTGTTGTCCTTGGAAGCTAAACACACCTCCAGATTCACTGGAATGCAATGATGTGTCAGCTTGTTAATTGTACGGAGCCATAATAATGCAACATGCATAAAGACTGTTTCGGATTGGTTGATCCTCATCAGGCATGGATTAATTAAAGGAAAACTTAAGTCAAATAACAAAAATGACATTTACTCACCTGGGGCATCCCTCAGCACCCCGAAGCTGGATGGTGCCCTCGCAGCCCCGCTCCGATCGTCCTGTCCCCGCCGGCGGCTACTTCCGGTTCGGCGACAGCCGCCGACAGGCTGGGAACGCGGCTGATTTTCCGCGTTCCCAGCCGCTGCTATCACCCTCTATGCTGCTATAGCGTATATATAGACGCTATAGCAGCATAGAGGGTGATAGCAGCAGCTGGGAATGCGGAAAATCAGCCGCGTTCCCAGCCTGTCGGCGGCTGTCGCCGAACCGGAAGTAGCCGCCGGTGGGGACAGGAGGATTGGAGCGCGGCTGCGAGGGCACCATCCAGCTTTGGGGTGCTGAGGGATGCCCCAGGTGAGTAAATGTCATTTTTTTTATTTGACTTAAGTTTTCCTTTAATGTAGCTCTATGGAGTAGGACTTGAAACACCCAGAGGGTACAGACTAACCAGCTCATGGTGAACCAGAATATATTGGAGTGTGTAAGGGGCTACAATGGTCCAAAACTGCTATGGAAAGCAAAAGTTTGCTTTTTTAAAACAAAGTATTTGCGATAATTCAAGTTAGAGTAAAATATGCTGAAATATGCAAATCAACAATTGTTGTCCTATATGTCTCTATACAAATAAGGTAAAACATCATTGCATTCCAGTGTATCTGGAGGTGTGTTTAGCTTCCAAGGGCAACAATGGTTGATTTGCAAATTTCAGCAGTGATGCACTGTGAGGCATTTTGGAGCTCACTCCAACCTGAATTATCGCAAATACTTTTTGTTTTAAGAAAGCCAACTTTTATTTTCCAGTGAATTTAGCATGGCTTTTTGGACCATTGTCACCCCTTACACACTCCAAAGAGAAGACGAACAGTCCTAGGAGAAAAGTGAATTGCATATGGCCCAGTGACTGCATCTGTATATGTAGCATGCACAGAAGCAACACAAGCAAATGTAAAAGCTTGCCATAATTCCTAAGCATGTGCAGAACTGAACTGAAGCTTTTGCTCAGGTCATCATAACCAGAGTTTGACTTAAAAGGAAAGGTTCACTTTAAAGGGACTCCGAGCAGGCGTGGTGACAACTGACGTTATCTTTGCGGAAGAAGGAGCCCGACACTCGGGTCCAGTGTCACCGGGAGCCATTTCTGACCAGGGCCTGGGAGAAGAGCCAGAAGGATGCCGAGGGACCTCCTGACCTATGGTGGGCTGGAGAAAGCCCCGGGTAAGTTCAGATTTTGATTGTAGTTACTGCTCGGAGTCCCTTTATGTACCACATTTTCCAGTGAATGACATTTACACAATGATATTTATTAAAACAGAGGAATGTTATTCATCTTCAATGTAGAGTTTTTTTTTGTTTTTTTGTGAAAGTATTTTTTTTTAAATGGTTCATTATTTTGTAACATTGCATTGAAGTCTATGGGGCAGAATGTTTTGTTAAAGGGTACTCGAAGTGACATGTGACATGATGAGATAGACATGTGTATGTACAGTGCCTAGCACACAAATAACTATGCTGAGTTCCTTTTTTTTTCTCTGCCTGAAAGAGTTAACCTTCCTGGCGGTAAGCCCGAGCTGAGCTCGGGCTATGCCGCTGGAAGGCACCGCTCAGGCCCCGCTGGGCCAATTTGCATGATTATTTTTTTGCTGCACGCAGCTAGCACTTTGCTAGCTGCGTGCAGTGCCCGATTGCCGCTGCTACCCGCCGATCCGCCGCTATCCGCATCGCCGCAGCCTCCCCCCTCCCCCAGACCCCGTGCGCTGCCTGGCCAATCAGTGCCAGGTAGGGCTGTGGGGTGGATCGGAATCTCCTTTGACGTCACGACGTTGGTGACGTCAACCCGCCCCGTCGCCAGGAGATCCCGTTCTTTGAGGGCTTCCCGTTCTTTTGAGGGGCTCGCTACATGAAAATTTAAAAAAAAAAAAAAAAAAAACTTATTTGCTGCCCCCTGGCGGATTTTAATAAACCGCCAGGGAGGTTAAATATAAGGTATGTAAGTGGCTGACTCTGTCCTGACTCAGACAGGAAGTGACTACAGTGTGACCCTCATGGATAAGAAATTCCAACTATAAAACAACTTCCTAGCAGAAAATGGCTTCTGAAAGCAAGAAAGAGATAAAAAGGGGAATTTCTTATCAGTGAAAGTGTATCTGAGGTGACATGTGTATGTACAAGGGCAAGCATACAAATAATTAGAATGTGTTCTTTTTCTGCTTAAAAGGGTTAACATTCAAGTATGCAAGTGGTATTTTTCTCTCCTAGTTCTCTTCTAGTAGGACTTTAGCATAATCCTCATTGATTGGGAATTACAGTCATTGCCTGAAAGAGAACAGCTTCTGAGTGCAGGGTATAGATAAACAAGGTAAATCGTTCACATATTTTAGGTCTTGAACACTTGAAAGACAGTGTCATTGAGCAGAGACAATAACACATTAAACTACTGATACACTTTTAAACATAAATTAAAATGGTGGAATATCTCAACAAATAAAATTAAAAAAAGTTATTTTTAGGAGCAGGAGCATAGATACAATTGTTTATTTCCTCAGTTTATTTTCACCTCAGTTTAAGTACATGAAAGAGGCTGCCAATTATACTATAAGACATACAGGTAAGCAGTCACAACTTTTTAAACAATAACTAGATATGTAAAACTTTTCTTTAAAATACTACATCTATGGTATTTTGATTGCATTTTATTGAAATTAGGATACTTTTTATGAGCTGTTGGGTCACGTTAAAAATTTCTCTACTTTAAAACAACATTATTTCAGTTTCATCACACAACTGTCCTAAATACAGTTTCTTTACAGACATATTTTCAAGGAAACCTGCTCAGCAGCACACCAATCTATAGTAATTAATTGCAGCTATTAACTTACCTTCTTATTTTCTGGGGCATGCAGTAGAGATGTCCTTGTCATGTTTAATGTTTAATCTTCCTATCAAACCCCTGGTTAGGGAGATAGAAATCCATCTGTTTCTGATGTCATTTTATATGTTATCTATGTTAATGCCAACTTTTCTTTTTTTAGATTAATTTGTTTGTGATGCCCACAAGCACAATTTGTTGGCTTAGAAATGTTTTCATTGTCAGGAGTTGTTGAACATTTATTATATCATACCACTGAGATGGACAATTATTCTACATCTAACCTAGAGAGATGAAGCATTCCAACTGAAGGACTTTTAAGTGCTATTCATACAATGTATACATATGAGTCCTGACTAATCTTTTTTTTTTCAAACTATACCCATCTCTACTGCTTTTACTTTGAGATATATATATATATATATATATATATATATATATATATATATATATATATATATATATATATATATATATATATATACATACACACACATATATACATTTATTTAGTTTTTCTACACCACTAATAGTTTAGAGTTGCATTAGCATTAACAGATTACAAAGTACAATATATTTTTATATGCAACATGTGTTAAACCTTCAGAAACAATATTTTAGCACAGGTTTCTATTTCAAAGTTGGCAAATGATGTTCCATAATTTTATATTACATTTTACAGATTTTTCCACCCCATGTTTTCCAGTATTATAAAGTTATACAATATTGTTATTGTGACTAAAAAGGAAACTAAGTAGGATTTTTTTTTGTGTGTGTGTTTTTTTTTTTTTAGAGAATTTCAGTAGTATTTCAGATTATTTACTGTCCTTCACCTACTTGGATCTGAGTTATTAGAAGTTTTCTGCATCAGTTAAGATGAAGCCTAGAGCTGCTACAAAACCATAAATCTGTATAGCTATACTGTGACTTCAAGTATGAAAAAAAATTATCTGAGCAAATGCAAACAATGTTAACAGAAGTATAAAACTTTAGAAAGAATACAATTTCTTGTATTCTCTTCTTTTTTAGTTTGCTAAAATTACTTTTTTTAATGTATAAAGACCAAAGTACCTACTTGGATTAAGGTTACAAAGTACAATATTTCCTTGATGAAACAAATGCGATCTACATAAATCCAATGGTGTTGAAACCACACACAGAATATTTTTTGTATCATTCCACGGTCTTCAGATTATTAATTTTTTACCAGGTTTTTTTGTGTATATGATGGAACAGATGGTGGCCAAATACTGTTTTGTTTTAAAAGGCAATGATAAACTTAGTCTGGACAAAATCATTTGATCACTAGTTAACAGATACATACAAATTTAAATGTTGGCTTTCACTGTATAGTTTGTAAGCTTCAATAATATTTATTTATGATGAAAATATAAAAAAAGATTTGAATAAAAAACATTCCAACACAATTTTATAAGAGTAAACTAATTTGGGTACTGTTTAAATGATTTTACACTATCATCCCACTTGTACTCTTTAGATATGTCTTTGTGGGAGTGTACATCCCACCTGACGCTGATGTCAAAACGGCCCTGCGCGAGCTCAGCGATACCATCACACAGTGGGAGACATCCCTCCCGGACTCGTTTATTATCCTGGGTGACTTTAACAGGGCCAACCTCCGTCAAGAGCTGCCGCGCTTCCATCAGCACGTCACCTGCCCAACTAGGAACGCTAACACTCTGGACCACTGCTATACGGTCCTTAAAGATGCCTTTAAGGCCACCCCATGGGCAGTGCTTGGCTCATCTGACCACTGCGTCATCCACCTGATACCCACCTACAGAAGACGCCTAGAAACTGCGAAACCGGTTCTGAAATCCAGAAAAGTATGGTCAGATGATGCTAAACTACAACTTCAAGCCTGCTTCGACTGTACGGACTGGAAGGCCCTGAAAGCACCAAACCTTGACGAGTGGGCCGACAACATATCCTCGTACATCAACTTCTGCGAGGAAAACTGTATCCCAACAAAAACCCGCAAGCACTACCCAAATGACAAACCATGGTTCTCTAATAAACTTCGGCAACTGCGGAGGAGCAAGGAAATGGCATACAGGTCCGGTGACCGGGAGGACTATAGAAGAGCAAAGAACATCCTAAACCGAGAACTGAAAGCCGCCAAAAAGAACTATGCTGTAAAATTGGAAAAGAACCTCTCCTCGAGAGACTCACGAGCTGTCTGGAAGGGGCTCAAGGCTGCCACGAACTATAAGCCCCCCCCCCAGCATGCAACTCCCAGCACTGAGCTCGCAGAGAGCCTCAGCAACTTCTATTGCAGATTTGAGAACCAGGCTGTGCCCACAGGGCCCCCAGTGTCTCCTGCCCCATCCTCTGACACAGATGTCTCACTTCCAGGCCCCCCACCTCTGGCTGTGAACGAGGAGGATGTTCTGCGGCACCTGTCAAGGTTAAATACAAGGAAAGCCTCAGGCCCAGATGGCGAGTCACCATCCTGTCTGAAAACATGCGCACGGCAGCTCGCTCCTGTTTTCTCCTCCATCTACAATAAATCACTTCAGGTTGGCAAAGTCCCTGCTTGCTTCAAGAGGTCCACCATCATCCCTGTCCCTAAAAAACAAGGAGTTTCCGACCTCAACAACTTCAGGCCAGTGGCTCTCACATCTGTCATCATGAAGACCTTCGAAAGCATGGTCCTGCCCCTCCTAAAACTATCCACTGAGGTCATGCTGGAGCCTTTTCAGTTTGCGTACAGAGCAAACAGGTCCACTGATGACGCCATAAACATCTGCCTGGAGCTTGTCAATGATCACCTAGATAGGCCAGGCTCATACGCTAGGATCCTTCTACTTGACTTTAGCTCGGCGTTTAACACCATCAGCCCCCAAATTCTTCAAGAGAACCTTACTGCCCTCAAAGTCTACCCCACCCTACGCCTGTGGATCACGGACTTCCTAAGTAACAGATCCCAGGCCGTCAAGATGGACATTATCACCTCGCAACCAAGGACCACCAACACAGGGGCCCCTGAAGGATGTGTGCTGTCGCTGTTCCTGTTCTCCCTCTATACAAAGAACTGCAGGTCAACGGCGAACTCTGTCAAGGTTATCAAGTTCGCTGATGATACCACTATAGTGGGCCTCATCTCGGGGAATGATGAGCAGGAGTACCGTCATCAGGTTGACAGAATTTGCCAGTGGTGTAGGGAGAATGGGCTTGTCCTCAACACTGGAAAAAACGTAGAGCTGATTGTTGACTTTAGAAGGCACACTCCCACCCCACCTCCAATCTGCATTGATGGCATGGAAGTCGGAATTGTCCCTTGTGCGCGCCTCCTAGGAACTACAATCTCCAGGGTCCTGACTTGAAAAGCCAACACGACCTCCACCCAGAAAAAAGTTCAGCAGAGACTATTTTTCCTCCCCCAACTGAAGAAGTTCGGCATGGCCCATGAACTTCTGACGAGCTTCTACACCGCCACAATTTAATCTGTCCTCTGCTCCTCCATCTTGGTCTGGTACGCCGGCTCCTCCGCCATCGACAGACTTAATTTACAGAGGGTCATAAGTAGTGTTGGGCGAACAGTGTTCGCCACTGTTCGGGTTCTGCAGAACATCACCCTGTTCGGGTGATGTTCGAGTTCGGACGAACACCTGATGGTGTTCGGCCAAACTGTTCGGCCATATGGCCGAACTAAGAGCGCATGGCCGAACGTTACCCGAACGTTCGGCTAGCGCTGTGATTGGCCGAACGGGTCACGTGGTTCGGACCCGAACGTGCTCTGATTGGCCAAACGGGTCACGTGGTTCGGGTAAATAAATACCCGATCCACGTCATTTCTCCGCCATTTGTCTGTGGGTTTAGCTTTGAGTAGGCAGGCAGGGTAGTTCTCTCTCCAGCCAGGCTAGCCAGGGTCCCCCGGTCATTGTGTCGCTGCTGGGAATAGTAGTACACCGCTCACCCACACTATATAGCATTGTGTTTACTGCCACTCTGTGTGTCTGCTGGGAACAGTAGTACACCGCTCACCCTGTATAGCATTGTGCTCTGTGTCGCTGCTGGGAACAGTAGTACACCGCTCACCCTGTATAGCATTGTGCTCTGTGTCGCTGCTGGGAACAGTAGTACACCGCTCACCCACACTATATAGCATTGTGTTTACTGCCACTCTGTGTGTCTGCTGGGAACAGTAGTACACAGCTCACCCACACTTTTGTCTCAAAGCGTGGCCTTCTCCTCCTGTGCCTCCCCCTGTTCCATCACGTGTGCTGCTGCTGGGTTAGCGTTGCCGGTCCCTGTTTATGGAACCTCTTATCTTTATTACATTTATGACTGCATGGCGACCAAATGCATGCTATCCGCACGCTTCTTGTCCTCATGCAAGGCCTGGGTTGTTGTGTCTCAAAGCGTGGTCTTCTCCTCCTGCGCCTCCTCCTGTTCCATCACGTGTGCTGCTGCTGGGTTAGCGTTGCCGGTCCCTGTTTATGGAACCTCTTATCTTTATTACATTTATGACTGCATGGCGGCAAAATGCATGCCTTTCCGCACGCTTCTTGTCCTCATGCAAGGCCTGGGTTGTTGTGTCTCAAAGCGTGGCCTTCTCCTCCTGCGCCTCCTCCTGTTCCATCACGTGTGCTGCTGCTGGGTTAGCGTTGCCGATCCCTGTTTATGGAACCTCTTATCTTTATTACATTTATGACTGCATGGCGGCAAAATGCATGCTATCCGCACGCTTCTTGTCCTCATGCAAGGCCTGGGTTGTTGTGTCTCAAAGCGTGGCCTTCTCCTCCTGCGCCGCCCTCCTCCTGTTCCATCACGTGTGCTGCTGCTGGGTTAGCGTTACCGGCCCCTTTTCCTGGAACCTCTTATCTGTATTACATTTATGACTGCATGCCGACAAAAAGCATGTTACCTGTGCAAAGAAAACAGACATTTCCCGCATTTAAAAGACAGTTTTCCCTTTGAAACTTTAAAATCGATTTTCTCTAAAACTATAAGCTCTTTTTGCTAAAAAATTTTTCCTCTTGTACCCACTCCCAAGGTGCACATACCCTGTAAATTTGGGGTATGTAGCATGTAAGGAGGCTTTACAAAGCACGAAAGTTCGGGTCCCCATTGACTTCCATTATGTTTGGAGTTCGGCGCGAACACCCGAACATCGCGGCCATGTTCGACGAACGTTCGCGAACCCGAACATCCAGGTGTTTGCCCAACACTAGTCATAAGATCAGCGGAAAGGATAATTGGCAAACCTCTTTCCTCCCTGGATCAACTTTTTAACTCCAGACTGCGCTCCAGAGCTCTGAGGATCATCAAGGACCGATCTCACCCCCCGGGTTCCGCTTCTTCAGTCAACTTCCTTCGGGCCGGAGATTCCGGTCCATCTACACTAGGACCACAAGACACAGCAACAGCATCTTCCCTTCAGCTGTCAACTCTTTGAACTCTATGGACTCTCCTCACACTTGATATGTTTTTGTTATGCTATCTGCTGCTGTATTATTCTTTATAAATTGTCTGTATTGTATGTCTTGTTTTTCACATTAGCCCTGTACCTGCCAAAACCAATTCCGGGTATGACCCAGTCGTGCTTGGTGAAATAAAAGATTCTGATTCTGATTCTGATAACACAAAGAAAGAAGTAAAAATATAAGTCTTTTAGTATGATATCACATATAGCTATGCCTTAAAGCAAACCTGAGGTAACCTAAAACATGATGAGATAAACATAGAAACATGTAGTTAGTGGCGTACGAACCATAGGGCGCCCAAGAGCGCAGTGATCCAGGTATAACCATGCCTTGTGGTGCTGCTGCGGCCATGGGGCACTGAGGCAATCTGGAGTGACTGCTATGTGTCCCTTGCTGTTGCTAATGCCGGCACTTGCTCGCCGCTTCCCCTCCTGGTGCTTAACTATGTTGTATGAAGTTCCCCTGGCTCTGACCGCCGCCCAGGATTCCCATCCATTCAGACTTTCAGATATCATCAGCGTGGTCACAGTGATGAGCGATCGGTGACCAATAACAGTGCTGTATACTTCACTTCCTGAAAGTATACAGCTCTGTCATTGGTCACCGCTCATGTCACTCATCACTGTGGGCTACGCTGTTGATGTCTGCAAGTTTGAATAAATGAGTAAAGCCCGGACAGCGGAGCGAGGGGAACAATGTGCAGGCAGACAAGCACCGGGAGAGAAAGCCGCTGGCTGGCAGTGCTAGCACCTGTGTGGCAGCTGACTGAGGGGAACTTTGCCACACTGGAAAGCAGGTGAGATATTGCCTAGCCCAGCAGACTGGGGGGGGGGGGGGGGCGCATACACTAGGCCACCTATCCTTAAGGGGGCTCCTATACTTCAGGCGTGCCAAAGGGAGGGGGGCATCAGACTACTTTGGGGAGGCTACCTATACTAAGGGGAGAGGCTTCTAGCTGCCTATACTTAAGGGGACATCTGGCTACTAAAACTTAACCACTTGAGGACCACAGTCTTCTCGCCCCTTAAGGACCAGAGCCTTTTTCTCCATTCAGACCACTGCAGCTTTCACGGTTTATTGCTCGGTCATACAACCTACTACCTAAAGGAATTTTACCTTCTTTTCTTGTCACTAATACAGCTTTCTTTTGGTGCTATTTGATTGCTGCTGCGAGTTTTACTTTTTATTATATTCATCAAAAAAGACATGAATTTTGTCAAAAAAATGACTTTTTTAACTTGCTGTGCTGATATTTTTCAAATAAAGTAAAATGTCCTATACATTTGAGCACAAAAGTTATTCTGCTACATGTCTTTGATAAAAAAAAACATTCAGTGTATATTTATTGGATTGGGTAAAAGTTATAGCGTTTACAAACTATGGTGCCAAAAGTGAATTTTCCCATTTTCAAGCATCTCTGACTTTTCTGCACACCTGTCAGGTTTCATGAGGGGCTAAAATTCCAGGATAGTACAAATACACCCCAAATGACCCCATTTTGGAAAGAAGACATCCCAAAGTATTCAGTGAGAAGCATGGTGAGTTCATAGAAGATTTTATTTTTTGTCACAAGTTAGCGGAAAATGACACTTTGTGACAAAAAAAAAAAGTTTCCATTTCTCCTAACTTGCGACAAAAAAAAAAATGAAATCTGCCACGGACTCACTATGCTCCTCTCTGAATACCTTGAAGTGTCTACTTTCCAAAATGGGGTCATTTGTGGGGTGTGTTCACTGTCCTGGCATTTTGGGGGGTGCCTAATTGTAAGCACCCCTGTAAAGCCTAAAGATGCTCATTGGACTTTGGGCCCCTTAGCGCAGTTAGGCTGCAAAAAAGTGCCACACATGTGGTATTGCCGTACTCAGGAGAAGTAGTATAATGTGTTTTGGGGTGTATTTTTACACATACCCATGCTGGGTGGGAGAAATATCTCCGTAAATGACAATTTTTTTTATTTTTTTTACACACAATTGTCTATTTATAGAGATATTTCTCCCACTCAGCATGGGTATGTGGAAAAATACACCCCAAAACACATTATACTACTTCTCCTGAGCACGGCGATACCACATCTGTGGCACTTTTTTGCACCCTAACTGCGCTAAGGGGCCCAAAGTCCAATGAGTACCTTTAGGATTTCACAGGTCATTTTGAGAAATTTTGTTTCAAGACTACTCCTCACGGTTTAGGGCCCCTAAAATGCCAGGACAGTATAGGAACCCCACAAATTACCCCATTTTAGAAAGAAGACACCCCAAGGTATTCCGTTAGGAGGATGGTGAGTTCATAGAAGAATTTTTTTTTTGTCAAAAGTTAGTGGAAATTGATTTTAATTGTTTTTTTTTCCACAAAGTGTCGTTTTCCGCTAACTTGTGACAAAAAATAAAATCTTTTATGAACTCACCATACTCCTAACGGAATACCTTGGGGTGTCTTCTTTCTAAAATGGGGTAATTTGTGGGGTTCCTATACTGCCCTGGCATTTTAGGGGCCCTAAACCGTGAGGAGCAGTCTTGAAACCAAATGTCGCAAAATGACCTGTGAAATCCTAAAGGTACTCATTGGACTTTGGGCCCCTTAGCGCACTTAGGGTGCAAAAAAGTGCCACACATGTGGTACCGCCGTACTCAGGAGAAGTAGTATAATGTGTTTTGGGGTGTATTTTTACACATACCCATGCTGGGTGGGAGAAATATCTCTGTAAATGACAATTGTTTGATTTTTTTTACACACAATTGTCCATTTACAGAGATATTTCTCCCACCCAGCATGGGTATGTGTAAAAATACACCCCAAAACACAATATACTACTTCTTCTGAGTACAGCGATACCACATGTGTGACACTTTTTTGCAACCTAGGTGCGCTAAGGGGCCTAACGTCCTATTCACAGGTCATTTTGAGGCATTTGGATTCTAGACTACTCCTCACGGTTTAGGGCCCCTAAAATGCCAGGGCAGTATAGGAACCCCACAAGTGACCCCATTTTAGAAAGTAGACACCCCAAGGTATTCTGTTAGGAGTATGGTGAGTTCATAGAAGATTTTTTTTGTCACAAGTTAGCGGAAAATGACACTTTGTGAAAAAAAAACAATACATATCAATTTCCGCTAACTTTTGACAAAAAATAAAATCTTCTATGAACTCATCATACACCTAACAGAATACCTTGGGGTGTCTTCTTTCTAAAATGGGGTCACTTGTGGGGTTCCTATACTGCCCTGGCATTTTACGAGCCCAAAACTGTGAGTAGTCTGGAAACCAAATTTCTCAAAATGACTGTTCAGGGGTATAAGCATCTGCAAATTTTGATGACAGGTGGTCTATGAGGGGGCAAATTTTGTGGAACCGGTCATAAGCAGGGTGGCCTCTTAGATGACAGGATGTATTGGGCCTGATCTGATGGATAGGAGTGCTAGGGGGGTGACAGGAGGTGATTGATGGGTGTCTCAGGGGGCGGTTAGAGGGGAAAATAGATGCAATCAATGCACTGGGGAGGTGATCGGAAGGGGGTCTGAGGGGGATCTGAGGGTTTGGCCGAGTGATCAGGAGCCCACACGGGGCAAATTAGGGCCTGATCTGATGGGAAGGTGTGCTAGGGGGTGACAGGAGGTGATTTATGGGTGTCTCAAGGTGTGATTAGAGGGGGGAAATAGATGCAAGCAATGCACTAGCGAGGTGATCAGGGCTGGGGTCTGAGGGCGTTCTGAGGCGTGGACGGGTGATTGGGTGCCCGCAAGGGGCAGATTAGGGTCTAATCTGATGGGTAACAGTGACAGGTGGTGATAGGGGGTGATTGATGGGTAATTAGTGGGTGTTTAGAGGAGAGAAGAGATGTAAACACTGCACTTGGGAGGTGATCTGATGTCGGATCTGCGGGCGATCTATTGGTGTGGGTGGGTGATCAGATTGCCCGCAAGGGGCAGGTTAGGGGCTGATTGATGGGTGGCAGTGACAGGGGGTGATTGATGGGTGGCAGTGACAGGGGGTGATTGATGGGTGATTGACGGGTGATCAGTGGGTTATTACAGGGAATAACAGATGTAAATATTGCACTGGCGAATTGATAAGGGGGGGTCTGAGGGCAATCTGAGCGTGTGAGCGGGTGATTGGGAGCCCGCAAGGTGCAGATTAGGGTCTAATCTGATGGGTAACAGTGACAGGTGGTGATAGGGGGTGATTGATGGGTAATTAGTGGGTGTTTAGAGGAGAGAAGAGATGTAAACACTGCACTTGGGAGGTGATCTGATGTCGGATCTGCGGGCGATCTATTGGTGTGGGTGGGTGATCAGATTGCCCGCAAGGGGCAGGTTAGGGGCTGATTGATGGGTGGCAGTGACAGGGGGTGATTGATGGGTGGCAGTGACAGGGGGTGATTGATGGGTGATTGACAGGTGATCAGTGGGTTATTACAGGGAATAACAGATGTAAATATTGCACTGGCGAATTGATAAGGGGGGGTCTGAGGGCAATCTGAGCATGTGGGCAGGTGATTGGGTGCCCGCAAGGGGCAGATTAGGGTCTAATCTGATGGGTAACAGTGACAGGTGGTGATAGGGGGTGATTGATGGGTGATTGATGGGTAATTAGTGGGTGTTTAGAGGAGAGAAGAGATGTAAACACTGCACTTGGGAGGTGATCTGATGTCGGATCTGCGGGCGATCTATTGGTGTGGGTGGGTGATCAGATTGCCCGCAAGGGGCAGGTTAGGGGCTGATTGATGGGTGGCAGTGACAGGGGGTGATTGACGGGTGATCAGGGAGGATAGATGCATACAGTACACGGGGGGGGGGTCTGGGGAGAATCTGAGGGGTGGGGGGGGGTGATCAGGAGGGAGTAGGGGGCAGATTAGGGACTAAAAAAAAAAATAGCGTTGACAGATAGTGACAGGGAGTGATTGATGGGTGATTAGGGGGGTGACTGGGTGCAAACAGTGGTCTGGGGGGTGGGCAGGGGGGGGTCTGAGGGGTGCTGTGGGCGATCAGGGGGCAGGGGGGGGGGAACCCGTGTGCTTGGGTGCAGACTAGGGTGGCTGCAGCCTGCCCTGGTGGTCCCTCGGACACTGGGACCACCAGGGCAGGAGGCAGCCAGTATAATAGGCTTTGTATACATTACAAAGCCTATTATACCAAGTACATGCGGCGATCCGGGTGCTAGTAACCTGCCGCTTCCGAACGGCCGGCGGGTTACATCGAACGGGGGGCGGAGCCAGTCCCTGGCGGCTGATCGCGTCACAAATGACGCGATCGCCACATAGCAACGCCCGCAGCCGCCCCCGCCAATGGGCGTATTGAGGTCGTTTGGGCCCGGACTTTGCCACTGCCCATCGGCTGGGGGCGGTCCTTAAGTGGTTAAGAGGGGCCACCTAAACTTAAAGGGTGAGGGAATCTGGCTACCTAAACTTAAAGAATCAGAATCAGCTGTATTCGCCAAGCACGCGGAATGACGCACCCGGAATTGTTTTTGGTACACATGGCATGGCAGTCGAACATATACAAACATAGCAAACATATACAAACATAGCAAACATAGCATATACTACATCAGAATAACAACATGACACACATGGTGTGAGCCTAGGGAACAGTGAGGACGGTGCAGGCGGCCAGTAGAATAGATCAGCCAGGGGATGGTTGTACTGGTCATGGGGAGCTCAAGGTTGAGTTCAGAAGGTGTACCGCCTGAGGGAAGAAGGTACTCCAGCGTCTGGTGGTTCCAGCGGGGATGGCTCTGAAACTGCGGCCCAGTGGGAGAAGCTTGAAGAAGCGGTTGCCGGGGTGGGAGGGGTCTTGTGAGATCTTGATAGCTCTTGTCCTCATTCTGGTAGTGTGGAGAAGATCAAGGGGTGGCAGGGGCACTCCGATGATCTTTTCTGCGGTGCTGATAATTCTATGCAGTTTGTACTTGTCCCTAGCAGGTGCCCATGCATGCCAGACGATGAGAGAGGAGCACAGGATGGATTCCACGGTAGCCGTGTAAAAGCTCTTAAGCAGTTCACACGGGATGCCGAATTTTTTCAGCTGGCGCAAGAAAAATAACCTCTGCTGTGCCTTCTTCTGGATTTTGGTGGTGTTCTCCCCCCATCTTAGGTCATTAGTAATGGTTGTGCCGAGGAATCTAACGCACAGAACCCTGGAGACCTTGGTCTCCTCAATGTGTACTGGAAGGAGGGAGGGCGGGCGCTTCCTATAGTCCATAGTAACAAACACTATGGGAGGCGCCCTTACATCCAATTATATATAATACCTATTAATTACAGATAAGCGTAGTGTGTCTTACCTGTTATGAAGGCTCGTACACACAGATCAAGTAAACTGAATTTATTTCTAGCACAATGGACAACGCGTTTCGCGACCGCAAGTCGCTTCTTCAGGTCAAATAGAATGCTGTTAGCCAGGGATGTATAGCGTGGGCGCCTATAGTCCATAATCAGTTTAACAGTCATTGCCGCATTGAGGACGAGATTGTCGTCTTTGCACCAGTTGCAGATCCTGTCTATCTCATAACGATTGGCATGCTCACTATTCCTGCTGATGAGGCCGATGATTGTTGTGTCATCCGCAAATTTAATTATCTTGACAGAGTCATCGGTTGAGGTGCAGTTGTTGGTGTATAATGAGAACAGGAGCTCAGACAAAACACACCCTTGCGGTGCTCCTGTGTTAGTTGTTCGCTCGCTGGAGTAGCAATTGCCAAGCTTAACCTTCTGCGATCTGTTTGAAAGGAAGTCTCTAATCCACCTGCAGAGGAAGGGGGCTACTCCCAGCTGTACAAGGTTGGCAAGCAGGATGTCTGGGCAGATGGTATTGAACGCAGAACTGAAGTTCAGAAACTGGAGCCTAGCGTAAGAGTCAGGTCTATCGAGGTGCTCCGTGATGTATGCCAGACTGATGTTGATGGCGTCCTCTACTGACCTATTAGCCCTGTAGGCAAATTGATACGAGTCCAGGAGGGCGTTCGAGGATAGCTTCAGCGAAGCAAGAATGAGCCGCTCAAAGATCTTCATGATGGTGGGGGTTAGGGCTACTGGTCTGAAATTATTGTGAGATGTGTTTTTCCCATTTTTTTGGGAACTGGGATGATCGTGGATCTTTTGAAGCAGGAGGGGACCTTGCCTTCTGTTAGAGACCTGTTGAAGATGGAGGTGAGGACAGGAGCTAGCTCGACTGCACACGTTCTCAGACAGATCGAAGACACACGATACGGGCCTGAGGCTTTCCTGGGGTTGAGTTTGCATAGGTGACGTAGCACCTCCTCTACTTGGACTGCATCTGAAGCTGCGGGACCACTGTCCTCTAAGTTAGGTGGAGGGGAGTGAGCCTCTCTAGCCATGGCCCCAGAGACTCCAGGCTGCTTGGGACTTTGTTCGAACCTGCAATAGAAGTCATTGAGTTCATCATCCAGTTGAGTGCTAGGTGGCATTTCCTGGGGGGGGGGGGGGGGGGGGGCGCTTGAAATTTGAAACTGCCCTCAGGCCTTTCCAGACCTCACGTGAGTTGTTGGACTGAAGGCTCAGACTCAGCTTGTCCGAGTAGGCCCTCTTTGCAGGCTTCAGTTTCCGATTTAGGGCATTCCTGGCGGCTCTGAACTCTTCAAGGGAGCCAGTCTTGTGCGCTACCTCCTTCAGTTTCCTGAGCCGGCGCAACTTGCTGCTAAACCAAGGCTTGTTGTTGGGGTACACCTTGAAGGTCTTGGTTGGGATGTATGTGTCCTCACAGAAACTGATATAGGAGGTGATGTTCTCAGTCCATTCCTTCAGGGTGGGGGCCGCCAGGGCTGACCAGTCCATGCAATCGAAGCATGCCTTGAGCTCACGCTTAGCCTCCTCAGACCACCTTTTGGATGACCGGATGGCAGGCTTGACAGTGTCAAGGTGTCTCCTGTAGGTGGGGATCAGGTGGATTAGGCAATGGTCGGAGTTCCCCAGGGCACTGCCTTGAGCAGCCTTGTACGCGTTCTTGTGGACAGTGTAACAGTGGTCGAGGGTGCGGTCGTTCCTGGTGGGGCAGGTCACATGCAGCTTGTACTGAGGCAGTTCTAGGTTCAGATTTGCATTGTTAAAGTCCCCCAGTATGATAAGGAGGGCCCCTGGGAGGAGGGTTTTGCACCTAGAGATGCAGTTGCTCAGGATACGTAGGGCCTGCTTGGGTTTTGCGTCAGGGGGGATGTAGACTCCGACGAGAAAAAAAGGATGTGATCTCTCTGGGCGAGTACTGTAGCATGCAATTGATTGCTAGGATCTCGGCATCAGGGGAACAGTTAGTGCTGAGGATGGTGGTGTCAGTGCACCAGGCGGAGTTTATGTAGAAGCATATCCCTCCTGCTCGCTTTTTCCCGGAGAGGGTGGGATGACTGTTGGCACGGTGGAGGTTGTAGCCTGGCACCTGTAGGTGGTTATCGGGAATACCATCGTTCAGCTAGGTCTCTGTGAAGCAGAGAACTGGGGTGTTCCTGCTGATCGCCGGTTTGCTGTTGAGAAGTAGGAGCAGCTCATCCACCACCAGAGGGGGGTGTTAATCTGGCTGCCTATACTTAAAGGTAATGTCCAGGCTCCCTGAAAAAATAAGATCTACTTACCTGGAGCTTCCTATGGCAGCTGACATGTCCCACGCTGCAGCTACACTCGCAGCCGCTGGTTCTGGAGTCCCACAGGCGCAGTGCACTCCGGACAACGTGACTTGATTGACAGCGGTGCTTGCGCAGGCGCAGCAGAGGACAACCTCGCGAGGTCAGCCTCTGCACTGGCGGGGACCCCGGGCTTGCAGATGAGAGCAGAGCTGTGGCACAGGACATGTCAGCTGCCAGGGGCTGGGGGAAGCTCCTGGGTAAGTAGATTTTTTTTTTTTAATGAGCCTGGACATGGCCTTTAAAGGGAACATAAAGTGGGGAAAAACCAGCATTTTAACTTACCTGGGGCTTCTTTCAGCCCCCTGCAGTAGTTGTGTGCCCTCAACGGGCTTCCATGATCCTCCAGTCACCAACATCTCCCCTCTGACAGCTGCATGTGCGACTATGGTCTGCAGACCTCCTGATTGCGCTTCATTGGACAGTAGCATGTAAACATTTCTATTGCGCATGCACTGGGCGCTCCAGGCCACGCGCGCACGATCATAGATGTGCATGGCCGCTGCAGGATGTATGCAGTAGCCAGCCACCTGCCAGACAGAGGGGTGCTGTGGGCGACTGGAGGTTTGTTTAATAATGGCAAGGTCACAGGATGACTGCAGGGGAGTGGAAGAAGCCCCAGCTAATGTAAACTGCTGGGGGTTTTTTTCGGTTAAGGAAATCTGGGGGCATCTAGCTACATACTAAAAGTGGGGTGAATCTCGCTACATATGCTGAGTAGGGAGCAGGGATCTGGCTACGATACTTAAAGGACAGATCTGAGGTACTTAAAAAAAAATCTACTTACCTGGGGACCTTTGCTATAGCTCCACTCCGGTGCATATGCCAATGAGAATCTACTGGGTCTGCGCAAAAGCTGCTCACGGTTGTGCTGACGTCCTCTGGAGTGTTCTTCTGAGGTGCAGAACTACTGCACCTGCGCAGTACACTCCAGACCACGAGCATAACCCCAAGCAGCTCTCGCGCAAGTGCAGTAGGTGCCGACCTGGCGAGGTCAGATTCTGTACAGGAGGGGACCCCGGGCCACTGGCTGGATGCAGAGCTGTGGCAAGGGCACAGGACAGCTTCCAGGGCCTGGAGGAAGCCCTGGGTAAGTACATTTTTGTTTTTTTAATTATCTTGGAAAATTGGGGGGGGGGGTGAGGGGGGCATAGGATGGTGTCAGTAAATAAATACCCTAGGTACGCCACTGCATGTAGTACTAGTTGTACTAAAAAATTGTCTGAGGTCTCTTTCTGTATTATTGTAAAGCAAGTGTTGATAGGCAAATGAGCCTATTAAACAGCTTGTGGAACTAAGCCCACTGTCCTGAAAAGAAAATATAAGGCAAAACCATCTTTTCTGGTGGAGAAAAGGCATCCTATAGCATTTTGAGCTGGTAAGCTCAAAGGGTCAAGACTTCTGTTTAGTTTTGTAACTCAGAAAAGGAGATTTTACATCAGATGGTCAAAACTGCTGTTTAGAATGCAGTCGTAAAGATGAAGTCCTTAAACTGAAAATAAAAATATGAGACTACGATCTATGTTACTAATGTTTTATTAACCATTACGCTTACTACTCCTACAATAAATTGCCAAATTCAGGCAGCCGAATTCAGCACTGGCTCCCTTAAAGTGAACCTCCGGACTAAAAATCTACTCAGCAGAACTGAAAAGGCTTGGTGTTTCTTTAACAGTTTCACAGCATCAGAACTTTGTTTTTCTTACCAAAGCATCGTTTTTAGCTGCATTTTTAGCTAAGCTCCACCCATCAAAGAAAAAAATCCCAGGCTTTTTTTCCCTGATGCTGTGCAGAGCATGATGGGATTTCTTATGTTGTTATTCATGTTGCCTAGCAACTAGGAGAGGTGCTCAGGACACAGGACAGTTGGAACTGTGTCTCATGCTCCCTGTCACCTCCTTTCAACCAAAAAAATGGCTGCCATCATGAAATCAAACATTTGCCTGTTCTTTTAAAACAGTGTGGGTAAGTAAAGTAAAAGTACCTATCTAATTACCTATCTATTTCAATTAACATAACTAATGTAACTTAATGACAGTATGTTTGTTTAGGCTGGAGTTCCTCTTTAAGCAGTCTTTTACAATAATATTTACAATTGCTGTTGTGTCCATGCACTGCAGTGGCTCTCCGCTCTGGCAGAAATAGCAAAGTCTGATTAGGTCCACTCTTCCGTGTAGGTGGCTCGCATTTGTGCAGTAGTGTGGTCCTGATCAGGCTTGGCTATTTCCGCTGGAGCCTGAGGGAATGCCGCTAGTGTGCATGCATGCACCGCCAACAAGCAAATCTTTGGGGGTCCCAGTGCTGGATCCCCTCTGGTGATGAGAACGGGAGGGCCTCTTTAGGATCCAAATGCTTCCTGCTCTCAGGTAAGTAAGTACCACCTAGGGGCGCTTTTTCCCTTAAGTTACACTTTAAGTACAAGACAAATGCTCACCATATTCCATCCAGGGTAAAGGTAGTCTGTTCCAACAAACTCAAAATAGTGAGCTAATCCTTCCTTTAACCACACATCTTCCCACCACACAGGTGTCACCAGATCTCCAAACCACTGCAAGAAAATAAATATAATGAAACAACTATAAAATTCAGAAGTAGCATTACTTAACATTTTATTAAAAATATAGGTTTTATGTTTAAAATATATTTTGGTCTACTTTAGTAAGATAAGAGTTGAACATTTTAAGATGAATTTTAAATTCAGTTGCACATGTGAATACTGCCGGTTTTGTTTTTTTTGTTTGTTTGTTTTTTTGGGTGCTAAACTGTGAACATTTCTTCAAATGTGTATGCTGTAAGACTTCATCGCGAGTCCTAAACTCCTACTACCCTCTTCATGCAGAGAACTTATATACAGTGGGTTGCAAAAGTATTCGGCCCCCTTGAAGTTTTCCACATTTTGTCATATTACTGCCACAAACATGTATCAATTTTATTGGAATTCCGCGTGAAAGACCAATACAAAGTGGTGTACCCGTGAGAAGTGGATCGAAAATCATACATCATTCCAAACATTTTTTACAAATAAATAACTGCAAAGTGGGGTGTGCGTAATTATTCGGCCCCCTGAGTCAATACTTTGTAGAACCACCTTTTGCTGCAATTACAGCTGCCAGTCTTTTAGGGTATGTCTCTACCAGCTTTGCACATCTAGAGACTGCAATCCTTGCCCATTCTTCTTTGCAAAACAGCTCCAGCTGAGTCAGATTAGATGGACAGCGTTTGTGAACAGCAGTTTTCAGATCTTGTCACAGATTCTTGATTGGATTTAGATCTGGAGTTTGACTGGGCCATTCTAACACATAGATATGTTTTGTTTTAAACCATTCCATTGTTGCCCTGGCTTTATGTTTAGGGTCATTGTCCTGCTGGAGGTGAACCTCCACCCCAGTCTCAAGTCTTTTGCAGTCTCAGAGAGGCTTTCTTCCAAGTTTGCCCTGTATTTGGCTCCATCCATCTTCCCATTAACTCTGACCAGCTTCCCTGTCCCTGCTGAAGAGATGCACCCCCCGAGCATGATGCTGCCACCACCATATTTGACAGTGGGGATGGTGTGTTCAGAGTGATGTGCAGTGTTAGTTTTCTGCCACACATAGCGTTTTGCATTTTGGCCAAAAAGTTCCATTTTGGTCTCATCTGACCAGAGCACCTTCTTCGACATGGTTGCTGTGTCCCCCACATGGCTTGTGGCAAACTGCAAACGGGACTTCTTATGCTTTCTGTTAACAATGCCTTTCTTCTTGCCACTTTTCCATAAAGGCCAACTTTGTACAGTGTATGACTAATAATTGTCCTATGGACAGAGTCTCCCAGCTGAGCTGAAGATCTCTGCAGCTCGTCCAGAGTCACCATGGGCCTCTTGACTGCATTTCTGATCAGCGCTCTCCTTGTTCGGCCTGGGAGTTTAGGTGGATGGCCTTGTCTTGTTAGGTTTACAGTTGTGCCATACTCCTTCCATCTCTGAATGATCGCTTGAACAGTGCTCCGTGGGATGTTCAAGGCTTTGGAAATCTTTTTGTAGCCTAATCCTGCTTTAAATTTCTCAATAACTTGATCCCTAAACTATCTTGTGTGTTCTTTGGACTTCACGGTGTTGTTGCTCCCAATATTCTCTTAGACAACCTCTGAGGCCCTCACAGAGCAGCTGTATTTGTACTGACATTAGATTACACACAGGTACACTCTATTTAGTCATTAGCACTCATCAGGCAATGTCTATAGGCAACTGACTGCACTCAGATCAAAGGGGGGCCGAATAATTATGCACACACCACTTTGCAGTTATTTATTTGTAAAAAATGTTTGGAATCATGTACGATTTTCGTTCCACTTCTCATGTGTACACCACTTTGTGTTGGTCTTTAATGTGGAATTCCAATAAAATTGATTCATGTTTGCGGCGGTAATATGACAAATGGTGGAAAACTTCAAGGGGGCCGAATACTTTTGCAAGCCACTGTATTGGATTGTGAGCTGTAAGCAGCGGAATAGAGTAATGGTTAAAGGTTCTGCCTATGATGTAGGGTTCAAGCACCAGTGTTTACATCCCCCTTAAGCCAGTACATAAACAGTAAGGGCAATGCCCCCTAAGACTCACCAATGGAGAGCACACTAAGTGGTTGGAACTCTTAAGGGAACTCTGAGTCCACCAGGAGAAAACATGATATACTGTAATTGTTAAATGTCTTGTCTTCTCCCTTTCTGAGCTACTCATCGGCTTAGTCATGGGATACAAGTGACAGGATCAGTGGGCACTGATCTGTCCTCATATACAGCTTTTAAAGGGACTGTTTCATAACACTTATCTTGGAGTACCCAGATAGTCATGATGACCCAGAACCACTATGGTACTAGGGCATAAGGAGACCAAAAGCCTCTCCTTGATTTTTATTCTTTTAGATAAATACAAAAAATTAGCAACAATTCCGAGCAAAAAATAAATAAATCAATACTCCTTACTTCAAATAAATAACAGCTGGCAATAAAGCAAACATTTCAGGGGAATCACAAAAACTGAGGAAGACTAAAGTCGTTCACAGACTTCCTATACAAGAAACAAAAACCATATATCCAGGCACATCGCCTCTAGTTAGGACATTAAATAAGTTATTAAGGAAAGGGAGATGCTGAAGGGGGTGTGGACAGAAAATTAGCAAAAATCAGTAACCCTTCGCACACTTGCATGCAAATGTTCAAACAAATGCATTCACAAATTCATTCATCCAGGCACCACGGTTATCCTTACAGTTAATTTAAAAGCCGGGGCCTTAGTTCACAGAAGAATGCATTCTCATGCATGTTACAGGGCCAGAGTTAAGACACCTACGTTAACCTGGGTACTTCTGCGCAGTGTAGTTGACTAAGTATAAGAATGCATTTTTCTGTGAACTAAGACCCCGGCTTTTAACTTAGCTGTAGGGTTACTGATTTTTGCAGACTTCTTATACAGACATGAATTATAAAATCAATAGAATATGACAACAAAACTAGATTAGCTGCAACTACTGAGTATCACAGTAGTAGATTATATCTGTAAAGACAGCTAGCATCTAGACTGAAAATTCAAAGACCCATGGTCCACAGGAAGGAGGACTTAGGATCTCTATTGTATTTTGATATTACTGTATTTGCTGACCAACACTTTGCTAATTACTTAGCACAACTTATGGGATGCAGTTGTAGTTGGGTTATAATGCTCTAGTTTGTCTAAGTAATTTAAGTTGTAAAATATTTAGGTGTGCAACGCCTTACAATATGTTGACACTATATACGGTAAATCAATCATGATAAATAATAATAACTCACGAATCATATTTTTACATTGGTTAAATCATTAACATTGTGATACTTCAAAAATGCCCAGTATTTTCTCTCCTGCATAAAAAAGATTTTCTCCGGATCCTTTACAGAGCTAATTGTATGAGCCTCTTGACTCCATTATGATTGATAGAAATGCAGTGTTTGAAGTTGAGGACATTTTGAATATTCGGCAAAGAAGAGGTGGCTTACAACACTTGACAATGTGAAAAGCCTTTTCTTCTAAACATAATTCAAGGGAACCCTGTCACAATATTCACACTTACATTCCAGACTGGTGAGAAATTCATCCAAGGAAGAAAGACTCCTAACTTTCCTTCTAAAGTCCTATGAAAGTCCCCATAATAACAACAACCATTGACAATAACATTTGTACTAGAAAGCTGAAATTTATCTACCAAGTTTAAAAGGAAAATACACTTTTAATGTCATTCATTCCGATTCCAGTCCATGACTAGTACTGATACAGTATTACAATATGAAATTATATTTTCATTTTTTGTGGTCCATGCCATCAAATAAAATGAAGACTGAATGACGCATCAACTACAGAGAAAGAGTAAGTAGTTAGAAGTGATCCATTTTTCCTATTTACCTGGGTGGGAGGGATGAGGAATTTGATCTTAGGTGGAAGATAGAGAAGAGCTTTTTGTCCTCAGCTTTGGGACAATGTTGTTTTGTTAGAGGTCCAGGTTTTTGTCACCCACTTATAAGGTGCCCCCCAATATTAAAAGCCATGTGGGTTTGTACTGGTCAGGGGCTATGGTCTTGCCCCCACTGGCTCCTTCCTCCTTACCTCCCAACCTGTGTAGTTGTTAAGGGGGGCATATTGTGTATTTTTATTAAGATAAAAAAACACTGAATATTATGTTGCAGGTATGGTTTATAAACATTTTTCCTCACAACATATACCATATGTGTAAAGAAAAAAAAAAAAAAGCTGTAGCATCACCTGTTTGCTGACTAATATCTGCATTTATTGCCTAGCTCAGTAGTGATGGTTGATTCCAGAGTCAATTGCGAAAGTTGGTTTGTGGGTAATGTGGATGTTTTCTCATGGCAGTTTTTTGTTTGTGAATCAGAATTTATGATTTTTACAGCTTGCAGATTACCATTAGCAAATGAGCTCCTAGATGTTTTAAATTAATTTTATTTATTTACTAAAGATTATTAGTGATTGTGGCATAGCTGTAAGTACCAGCTTCTAAAGAAACAACTTAATATCTACATATATAACTAGAGACATCTCTAAAACCCCTACGTGATATAACAAGTGTCTGATAACAGGCTGATCCAATCAAAGTAATTTAAAGAGCACCCTTTCTTTAGATTGACCCCATGAGTGGTACTTCTAATCAGAAGCCAGATATAATTACGTTAAGTGACCTTTACTTTATTAGAGGCTGCCCAGAGAACTATCTTGAGTTTATGAACTGTTACAAACCTTTTAACTATAGTGACAACCTTCAATACATCAAGAAGGAACAAGTCACGGTCTGCCCAATGTATACTTTGCTTATAATAAAATAAACACATTTTTCAAAAACGCTTATAACCGAAAAAGAGGAAGATGACATATGTGAGATCCAGTTATCTCAGTTAAGTATGAAAACTTGAGAACATTGGGATTGGAGCAGCGATTTGATCTGAGGTTACAGAGAGTCTGAAGAGACAATGCAGATAAAAGATATGGATGGTCGCAAGACCCTGGTTAAAGTGTACCAGAGACATCTGAAACAGAAGATACAATACTTACCCGAGGCTTCCTCCAGCCCCATACGCACGTGTGAGTCCCTGCCATTTAGCTGCAATCAGTCCCGGTAATAGGGTCAGTCGTGGTCTTCTGTGCATGCACAGGAGGTCCCTGCATGCGCAGAAGGCCATGACTGACGCAACTGAGCTAGTACCAGGGCTAATCACGGCTGAACGGCAGACCACAGGAGGACAGCAAGGGACTCATATGTGCTTATGGGGCTGGAGGAATCCCCGGCTAAGTATTAAATGTTCTATTTCAGATGTCTCTGGTATCCTTTAAAGTTCCTAGTATAAGACATGGAGGAAGGCTGAAGAACAGAGATGAAAGACTGAGTTCATAAAATATAGCATACCATACCGAAGTAGCAAAAAAAAAAACAAAAAACACAGGTATTGAAGAGCTGAGGAGCAGAACACTAAAGTTGAACACTTCACAATCTTAAGTAAAACTACCAAAGCTTTGTAGTATAATGTCCTACTAAAATATTCAGTACAAATAGATTCAACATGTATATTACATAATCAGGATAGTATACTGTATGGTCAGCATAAAGGTAAAAAGCACTGGCAATCAGGCACTTAAGATATGGAGTCAAAAGTTTATGTAACAGAAATGGCAGAGATTATAAATTCATAAAGGATACATAAGGACCAAATTTCAAATTCAAAGCGGTAATCATAGTTGACAAATTGTCATGGAGGATTACAAAGATTTATTCATTATATACTATACACTGTTCTGCTGTACACATACAACGTACATAATTTGCACTGTAATGGACATTTCATAACCACAATCCCTCCTCTGCCTGAACACGCACCCTGGTGTTTTTCTTTTGCTCTAAAGAATTATGCTGCTTGCCATGTAATTTATTATGCAAAATAACTACATTTGACATAATACAGAAAGCATATATTTGAATAACATATACAGCTACAGTTAGTTTAATCTTCTAATGGCTACTTAAAAGGGATCAATGTCAAAAGTTTATACATTAAATAAGTTTATCTTTTAATGAGTTTATGTTCTCACAACTATCTTGAAATTTTATTTTTCTGTGTCCATTTTGATAATTACCTGCAGTGGTACTTTTCAAAGTGCCCTATCTATAGTAAAAGATGGAAGGCATGCTGACTGCACAGCAGGATTTCCTTGTTTTCAGGTTTGAAGCTCATGATTACAGTTCTTGGACTCTAAAAAAATGAAAATCTTCTATTCCTTCAGCAACCTTCCTTCATGTGTTAAACTAACTAGTTACTGCTACACGAGGGGAGGAAAAACAAATATAACTTCTCTGTATTTCTACAAAGTTTAGAAAATCCTTGCATACTGTCAGAAGTAGAACATCCTGTGCATGTGAAAAAATGGTGTCCATCAATTATTGATAGAGGTTAGAGAGAAAACATAATGGAGTGACATAAATCTGCTCTTTGAGTCATAGAGGGTGGGTAATGTCAAGCTGATTTCAGCCAAAACAAAGCTTGACATATACATGAAACTTGGCCAACACTCTCTGGAGTTGCAATAAATCATTTTACTTGGCTTCTACTTTACTATACCTCAAAGCAAACACTATAATTGGAAAAAAGTTAGAGAAGCATTGATTAAAGTCCACCGGGACTGGCACATGGTAATTCAATCACATTCTCATCTCAACATAGACAATTTATATCCCAGTAGAGCTATTAATTTGTCAGTGTAATCTTTTAAAATGTATTAATACTTAGGCCGTCAATGTTAGCTTTAATTTTTAAGAATAATAGCTTATTTAAGTTAATTCTGGCACATATCCTATTAAATCAGTTAATACAGGCTCATGCTATTTTGATATTTCGGCTATTATGATTGATATCATTTAAAGCCTAAGCAATACTTGTTAAAGTGTTAGGCATCTTTTTATAAAGAGTAACAATCTGAATTCAGATTGTCATTTTTTGTTCTCTACTTAAATTAAAAAAAAAGTTTGATGAATTTGTGAATCTTGCTCCGCTGAGATCAAAGCTTGTAACACTGATGTGCAGGCTCTAGATCCAAATTCAAGATTGAAGAACTTAATTGTCATGTTACACAACAAAATTACTATTTACTTGATAGAACTTAAAAGATGGGGATAGGAGGGACACTGTTTACAATAATGCTACGTAGTGGTAACATGGACAGTGCTGTGTAAATTTCTGATGAGAGGAGCAAAAACAATAATCTTTTGTCCTGTGGCTCCAGAGCCAATGGTAACTCCAATTAGAATGCAATTGTGATGCTGCAAAAAGTAGCAAAGTAAGCCTGATACTATTGTACACTAACATAAAATCTGCTTTAGGCCATTTATGCTACACAGGCAGAATGAAAGAGCTCAAACAGCTTATTGCACAAAGCCAGGGTGAAAAAAAATGTGCTGTCAGACCTAAGACTGGATGAGAGACTTTCAGAGATCTGGTATTCTGGAAAGCTCCTCAGCTCCCCCAATTGCCTTTAATAGTTACTATTGAGATTTCTTAGCAGGTGTTTGGGGTACAAATAATTATTTTGGGTGGAAGTTATAGAGGGATGGAGGAAATTACATTTTGTTTCTAATTTTGGTGAACAAGTGCAAATTGTAGCCTTACAGAAGTGGCACCCGGCGTGGTCTACTGCTGCTGTAGCTCATTTGCTTCAAGGTTCAATGTGTCCTGTGTTCAGAGAAGGTATTTTGTACACTTTACATGTAACAAGGGGTTATTTGAATCACTGTTTTTGATCTTCTAGAGCCAATTTGCTCATTCTCTTCTGACCTGTTACATTAACAATGTATCTTTGTCCACACAACTGCCAGCCACTGGATATTTTTTTTCTTTTTCAGACCATTCTCTGTGAACCCTAGAATGGTTGTGCATGAAAATCCTCATAGATCAACCGTTTAATATTCAGACCAGTCCCTCTGATACCAGTCTAAGTTAACCCATGCTAGGCATCTGAGTGAACCTAACTTGCCTTATGTCCATGTTACCATCCAGTGACTGACTAAGCATTACCTTGTACTCATACTGTGCTACTTGATTTGGTCTTTCTTGTATTCATGTATTGTCATTTTGCTGCATGTCACCCCTAAATATTGTCACAGGACATCCTGTGTTGGCGCAGCCACTCCCCAATGCCCCACCTCCGGTTCACTTCTGGAATTTCTGACTTTAAAGTCAGAAAACCACTGCGCCTGCGTTGCCGTATCCTCGCTCCCGCTGATGTCACCAGGAGTGTACTGCACAGACACAGACCATACTTACCCGGGGCTTCTAATGGTCCCCCGCAGACATCCTGTGCCCGCGCAGCCGCTCACCAATGCTTCGGCCCCGCCTCCGGTTCACTTCTGGAATTTCTGACTTTAAAGTCAGAAAACCACTGCGCCTGCGTTGCCGTATCCTCGCTCCCGCTGATGTCACCAGGAGTGCACTGCACAGACACAGACCATACTGGGCCTGCGCTGTGCGCTCTTGATGACATCAGCGGGATCGAGGACACGGCAACGCAGGCGCAGTGGTTTTCTGACTTTAAAGTCAGAAATTCCAGAAGTGAACCGGAGGCGGGGCCGAAGCATTGGTGAGCGGCTGCGCGGGCACAGGATGTCTGCGGGGGACCATTAGAAGCCCCGGGTAAGTTCAGCTCATTTTCCCCCGACCCCCTACAGTATCCCTTTAAATCTCCATTTTTCTCCATTATGATGCTTTTTTTAAACTTCAGGAACTTGTCTTCACCATTTCTAGATGTTAAAATGCATTGAGTTACTGCCATGTGATGGGCTGATTAGCTGTTTGTGGTAACAAGCAACTGAATAGGTGTACCTTATAAAGGCTAACGAGTGTATGAATAACCGACACCAGCTGAAAACAGCAGTAGCAGTTAAATAGGGATTCTGCTACTGCATATGGAATACTTAGTAAATTAATATTCGCATCACAGTTCTGCTTTGGGTTAAGTGTTTTGTGAAACTGAATTCTAAGCAATCCTGGCCAAATCAAATAACCTCCATTCCATCCTTCTACTACTGGACCTCTCATCTGCCTGTAACACCATTGACCATTCCCTCCCACTCCAAAACCTATGCAGATTAGGTATACTCAATTGGTAATTGGACTCAGCCCTGAACTGGTTCTATTCCTACCTCACTGACAGCTCCTTCCAGACCTCCTTTAATGTATCCTCCTTTTTCTTCACCATTTGAGTCCCCCAGGACTCTGACCTCAGTCCCCTACTCTTCTCCATTCAGATCTTTCAAATTTAACCTGGAAAAGACTGAACTGAACTTCTCACTCCATTTATTGAGCACTCTCCCTGACATCTCAATTGCTATCAACAACTCCAGAGCAGCCCCTACTCTATGGAACTCCCTCACCATCAGGCTCCTCCACCTTCAAGTAATTCAAGAAGGCTTTAAAGACCCATCTATTCACTACTGCTTATTCACCATCTTCATAGCTCTAACCCCCTCACTTGGACATCCACCCCACCCTCCCTTATGTTTCCCTTTCCCTCCCCCCTTAGATCAGGGCTAGGCAAGCTTTAAGTGGCCCGGGCCACAGGCTGCAGACTGCATGCCATATTCCTCTCCTCTAGTCTTCCCTCCCTGAAGAGTTGTTTGTGAGTGGGCATTAATGAGAGGGTCAACTCCCCTAACTGCTGCATCCAATGCTGGGTCTCCATGCCCACAGCAGCATCATGTGACCCTGCTGTGGCCATGCATATCTGATGCTGAAAGGCATGATTAGGTGAGTTAACCCTCTCATTAACAGTCTTTGCACCCTCAACACAACTCTGCAGTGAGGGAGGAGAGGAATCTAGCTGCCCAGTGGCAGGCTGGATTTACAGCGCATTTAGGTCAGATATGGTCTGCGAGCCATAGCTTGCCCAGCACTGCCTTAGATTGTAAACCCATTGGATGGGTCCCTCCTCCTCGTGCGCTCTTCTCTGATACCATATAATTCAGTGACTATTCTGCTATATTTATCCCTACATTGCAATTTATGCAACACTGTCTAGTTTTACACCACTATTTTGTGTAACATTGTTTAACCCTGTAATGTCCCTGTATAGCATTCTTTAATGTTGCAATGCCTCCCCTATTTAGTGCACAGTAAAACATCATATGTTAGCTCTTTAGAAATAAAGTGCATAACTAATAATAAAGAGCATTATGATGTCCAAGGGCAGGAGCAAAGGAGAGGCAAGACAAGCTACTGAACCAGTACAGAGAGAACAGTCACTGAGTGCTAGAAGCACCCTCCTATGAAAATACAAAATGATGTGTCTGTCACATGGCACCTTATCTTTCAGTATTACAAAGTGCATTTCTATTGCCTCTATTGCACTTCAGTATTAGAATATACTATTTTTTTTTAACATCAAACATATATTGTATTGAGGTAATAATGATATAATACAAATATACTGTATATTCCTGGTAATGTGCAGATGAAGGGAAGTAGTCTAAAACAATAGCTTAACAGATAGCAAATTTGCAAAACTATAAGGAGATGTGATCGGACTTTGGATAATTTTGACTCTGATCTTGCATATATATGATTTCCGCTACAGCAACAATTTAGCTAATCTCCAATGAGCATAATACTGATGCATAGGCTAATAACTATAAACCAATAACCTGTTTCCTACAACAGTCACTGATGACAGGAGCAGTATTAGATGCTATTTAAGAACATCTGTTTGCAAACAACCAAACAGGGATCGATAAAACAGAATGAAAGATCTTCTTCTGATAGACAAGATGATCTTTTAAAACTGCATACGACAATGAACAAACAGGATGCTTAGATTATGTGAAGGACCTTGATTCACTGTGATATGATTGGATATTTCAGTATAAGGAGCCTAAAATATTAAAATGTTCTTCATCCTTCTTCACAGGGTGACCTAAACCTTTAAGAGCAGATGAAAAGACATAGGTGGAGAAAGAATAGCTGCTCAACTTACTCTTTGTACTAACCTGGTAAATGTACTAGCACTATTCTTCAACTTCTAACTATAGACATGTAAATGCTGCATCTATTACAGTAATTAAGGTTTTCCTAATTAGGAAATGTTTGGGTTTGAGAAGGTTTAGGATTAGTATGAAACCCACCTCAACTTTCTCCACGGAGATACATGCCAATATATTTACTGCAGTAAATAGCTTGATGTTCTTTAATAGCTTGGTGTTTTTTCACCGGAGAGAGAGACCAGGTGGGGCCAGGTGCCTGAGGTCGAGTGATGCAGTGTCTTCAGGACGGCTTTGTGGGACAAGAAACGGTAGGGAACTATAGCTATTTTTTTTTTGTACAGCAAAGCTGCAGGATTTTGTAAATCAGTCCCAAGATGTGCTTTAAGTACTGTAGACCGCCTGAAAAGACTTTCAAACATATGCGCTATAGTCAACACATTTTGTGGCTCACCCACTTCATCATGTGCAAAGTGCCTGTGGTCAGCAATATAATAACCAATCACCCATGTTCATTTAATCAAATGTTTGACACAAAACAATATGTATATCATAAGTAGCAGCTCTAAAATATGCATGGATTAAATGTTTAGGGATTGAATAAAAAAGGTGTCTTGCTTGGTGTATGGCATTTAATAAGCGTATTTCAGAAAAAATACCTTGCTTGGTTTAAAAACTCCCCCTTCATCTCCCACCATATGGCTGTTTTTTTAAAGCAGACCTAAACTCTTGCACATAAGACATGGAAAACATATATAATTCACTCTATGGGCTTGATTCACTAAAGTGTGATAACTGCTATTGCAGCAGTTATCACACGAGCTGCCGTGCAAGCATTACTTTGCGTAATAAGCGAAGGTTTGCGCGTGATTACATGTGCTTCTCACGTGAAAAGCGTACGAGATTGCACGCAAACCTTCACTTATCATGCAAAGGTAACCTTTGCGTGTGGCAGCTCGCGTGATAACTGCTGTGATAGCAGTTATCAGACTTTAGTGAATCAAGCACTATGTGTTTAGGGAGATTAGCCTGTCTAATCCCCCCTTATCTGCAAGTATATCAGCAAGAGTGACTAAGGGCTTTGAAATCTGAATAGTGCCTATTGTGCGGTTGTTCTGGGCTAATTTGTTAATGCAGGAGGTTTACCCTCTCTGTGCTCACAGGATACCAGGAAGTAAACACTACAGGGGTTTTGTAAGATTTCTGTAAGTTGTAATGAAGACATTTTTTAAATTAAAGGTTATTATGTGGTTGCTTGTTATTTAGAGCAGAGAGGAATTTCTGAGTTTAGGCTTGCTTTAAGCAGAAGGCCTTTAAGAGAACAGAGACTCTTCAACCAAGAAAGAAGATTCCAAGTAATATTAGTACAAGTCTTTTAGCAATAAGTAAGGAGCCAAACTGCAATGAACGTTGCTGATAATGACAAGGGTCTCGGAGAAAAACCTTAGGGCCTATTTTCACTAGTTCTGCATCAGTTTTTCCGGATGTGGCTATTTAGCACCAGTTTACACTACATGCGGAATCTGGATGCAGAAATACTGACTCCAATAAATTCATATGGGCCTGTTTCCACTAAACGATTTTTCTGATGCTGATTTCTGCATCATGCATCTGTTTTCCCATACAATGAAACTGTTAGTGGAGACAGACCAATAGGCATTAATTGGAGTCCGTTTTTCTGCATTCAGAATCTGATGCAGAAATCTGCAACATGCATTCAGTATCTGATGCAGAAATCTGCAACATGCATTCACTGGAGGCAGTTTTTCTGCATCCAAATCTATGTGCAGTGGAAACAGGCTCTTAAGGCTTCAGAATAAAATATTACCAATCTGTGTGCTTTTATTATTTCATAACTTTGTAAGGTTATGTAGTCCCTTACACACCCCAATGAGTTCTGGGTCACCATGAGCTTGCTGGTTAGTCTGTGCCTCTCGGATTTACAAGCCCTACTCCATAGAGCCAAATTAATCCATGCCATGCACTGATGAGGATCAAACAATCCGAAACAGTCTGTATGCATGTTGGATTATTATGGCTCTGTACATATTAACAATTTGACACATCATTGCATTCCAGCGGTTCTGGAGGTGTGTTTAGCTTCTAAGGGTACAATGGTTAATTTGCATATATTCAGCAGTGGTGCCTGGGAGACATCTCGAGCTCACTCCAACCTGAATTATCGCAAATTCTTTCTGTTTTAGGAAAGCAAACTTTTGTTTTTCATAACTTTGTAACAATGAGCTCTTATGTATAGCGTTTTAGAAGACCCTTCTACATATTAAGTGCTACATGGGTGTTTATTCTTCAATAAATCCTTGTTCCTATAAGCCCCCCCACCAGAGAATTTGCCCTGATAGCCCCTATGCCCACCAGTAGTAGAGACAAAGCTCTTAGAATCGAGAGGGCTATCTCACGCCTCTATGTTAGACCCATATCCTCTCTGCTGACAGGCACTGGACTATCATGGGGAGGGTTTTTTGGCAGCAGGTATATTTATTTACATAGCAAAAGCACAGGTTTCTTTAATGTTATCACAAAATGTTTGAGTAGTAGCAGAATGGAAACAATCGTGCTTGGATATTTCTGCCAGAGCGTGAGGGAAAGCCACTAGTGCATGTGCGCAGGAGCGCTGAAAAGAGTTTTGGAGGAGCCAGCACTGGATCCCCTCTGTTGAGAAGGATGGGGGAACCCTCTTTAGGATCCAGGAAATACATATATCCAGGCACATCGCCTCTAGTTAGGACATTAAATAAATTATTAGGGAAAGGGAGGTGCTGAAGGGGGTGTGGCTAGAAAACAGCAAAAATCTATTAACCCTTCGCACACTCACATGCAAATGTTCAAACAAATGCATTCACAGATTCACTCATCCAGGCACAACTGTTATCCCTACAGCTAAATTAAAAGCCAGGGTTTTAGTTCACAGAAGAATGCATTCTTATGCTTAGTCACCTATACTGCGCAGAAGTACCCAGGTAAACATAGGTGTCCTAACTCTGGCCCTGTAACATGCATAGTGCAGACATGCAAACACATTCATTGCATCAAACCTATCAATGGATTAGGAGCACACATCCTAACTTCCTCTCCTGGGAAAGACGGTGCATCTTACCAATCGCACAAGGGAGCTAACGTTATGTGTCCACGTGCACCATGAGCATACACCAGCATAAGCTGTGTGCATGCTGACAAATACATACAGGGGAAGGAGGGAGTGCACTGAATTGGACCCTAGCCACAGGGGTCAGCAGTAAAATGGAAATACATATATCCAGGCACATCGCCTCTAGTTAGGACATTAAATAAATTATTAGGGAAAGGGAGGTGCTGAAGGGGGTGTGGCTAGAAAACAGCAAAAATCTATTAACCCTTCGCACACTCACATGCAAATGTTCAAACAAATGCATTCACAGATTCACTCATCCAGGCACAACTGTTATCCCTACAGCTAAATTAAAAGCCAGGGTTTTAGTTCACAGAAGAATGCATTCTTATGCTTAGTCACCTATACTGCGCAGAAGTACCCAGGTAAACATAGGTGTCCTAACTCTGGCCCTGTAACATGCATAGTGCAGACATGCAAACACATTCATTGCATCAAACCTATCAATGGATTAGGAGCACACATCCTAACTTCCTCTCCTGGGAAAGACGGTGCATCTTACCAATCGCACAAGGGAGCTAACGTTATGTGTCCACGTGCACCATGAGCATACACCAGCATAAGCTGTGTGCATGCTGACAAATACATACAGGGGAAGGAGGGAGTGCACTGAATTGGACCCTAGCCACAGGGGTCAGCAGTAAAATGGAAATACATATATCCAGGCACATCGCCTCTAGTTAGGACATTAAATAAATTATTAGGGAAAGGGAGGTGCTGAAGGGGGTGTGGCTAGAAAACAGCAAAAATCTATTAACCCTTCGCACACTCACATGCAAATGTTCAAACAAATGCATTCACAGATTCACTCATCCAGGCACAACTGTTATCCCTACAGCTAAATTAAAAGCCAGGGTTTTAGTTCACAGAAGAATGCATTCTTATGCTTAGTCACCTATACTGCGCAGAAGTACCCAGGTAAACATAGGTGTCCTAACTCTGGCCCTGTAACATGCATAGTGCAGACATGCAAACACATTCATTGCATCAAACCTATCAATGGATTAGGAGCACACATCCTAACTTCCTCTCCTGGGAAAGACGGTGCATCTTACCAATCGCACAAGGGAGCTAACGTTATGTGTCCACGTGCACCATGAGCATACACCAGCATAAGCTGTGTGCATGCTGACAAATACATACAGGGGAAGGAGGGAGTGCACTGAATTGGACCCTAGCCACAGGGGTCAGCAGTAAAATGGAAATACATATATCCAGGCACATCGCCTCTAGTTAGGACATTAAATAAATTATTAGGGAAAGGGAGGTGCTGAAGGGGGTGTGGCTAGAAAACAGCAAAAATCTATTAACCCTTCGCACACTCACATGCAAATGTTCAAACAAATGCATTCACAGATTCACTCATCCAGGCACAACTGTTATCCCTACAGCTAAATTAAAAGCCAGGGTTTTAGTTCACAGAAGAATGCATTCTTATGCTTAGTCACCTATACTGCGCAGAAGTACCCAGGTAAACATAGGTGTCCTAACTCTGGCCCTGTAACATGCATAGTGCAGACATGCAAACACATTCATTGCATCAAACCTATCAATGGATTAGGAGCACACATCCTAACTTCCTCTCCTGGGAAAGACGGTGCATCTTACCAATCACACAAGGGAGCTAACGTTATGTGTCCACGTGCACCATGAGCATACACCAGCATAAGCTGTGTGCATGCTGACAAATACATACAGGGGAAGGAGGGAGTGCACTGAATTGGACCCTAGCCACAGGGGTCAGCAGTAAAATGGAAATACATATATCCAGGCACATCGCCTCTAGTTAGGACATTAAATAAATTATTAGGGAAAGGGAGGTGCTGAAGGGGGTGTGGCTAGAAAACAGCAAAAATCTATTAACCCTTCGCACACTCACATGCAAATGTTCAAACAAATGCATTCACAGATTCACTCATCCAGGCACAACTGTTATCCCTACAGCTAAATTAAAAGCCAGGGTTTTAGTTCACAGAAGAATGCATTCTTATGCTTAGTCACCTATACTGCGCAGAAGTACCCAGGTAAACATAGGTGTCCTAACTCTGGCCCTGTAACATGCATAGTGCAGACATGCAAACACATTCATTGCATCAAACCTATCAATGGATTAGGAGCACACATCCTAACTTCCTCTCCTGGGAAAGACGGTGCATCTTACCAATCGCACAAGGGAGCTAACGTTATGTGTCCACGTGCACCATGAGCATACACCAGCATAAGCTGTGTGCATGCTGACAAATACATACAGGGGAAGGAGGGAGTGCACTGAATTGGACCCTAGCCACAGGGGTCAGCAGTAAAATGGAAATACATATATCCAGGCACATCGCCTCTAGTTAGGACATTAAATAAATTATTAGGGAAAGGGAGGTGCTGAAGGGGGTGTGGCTAGAAAACAGCAAAAATCTATTAACCCTTCGCACACTCACATGCAAATGTTCAAACAAATGCATTCACAGATTCACTCATCCAGGCACAACTGTTATCCCTACAGCTAAATTAAAAGCCAGGGTTTTAGTTCACAGAAGAATGCATTCTTATGCTTAGTCACCTATACTGCGCAGAAGTACCCAGGTAAACATAGGTGTCCTAACTCTGGCCCTGTAACATGCATAGTGCAGACATGCAAACACATTCATTGCATCAAACCTATCAATGGATTAGGAGCACACATCCTAACTTCCTCTCCTGGGAAAGACGGTGCATCTTACCAATCGCACAAGGGAGCTAACGTTATGTGTCCACGTGCACCATGAGCATACACCAGCATAAGCTGTGTGCATGCTGACAAATACATACAGGGGAAGGAGGGAGTGCACTGAATTGGACCCTAGCCACAGGGGTCAGCAGTAAAATGGAAATACATATATCCAGGCACATCGCCTCTAGTTAGGACATTAAATAAATTATTAGGGAAAGGGAGGTGCTGAAGGGGGTGTGGCTAGAAAACAGCAAAAATCTATTAACCCTTCGCACACTCACATGCAAATGTTCAAACAAATGCATTCACAGATTCACTCATCCAGGCACAACTGTTATCCCTACAGCTAAATTAAAAGCCAGGGTTTTAGTTCACAGAAGAATGCATTCTTATGCTTAGTCACCTATACTGCGCAGAAGTACCCAGGTAAACATAGGTGTCCTAACTCTGGCCCTGTAACATGCATAGTGCAGACATGCAAACACATTCATTGCATCAAACCTATCAATGGATTAGGAGCACACATCCTAACTTCCTCTCCTGGGAAAGACGGTGCATCTTACCAATCGCACAAGGGAGCTAACGTTATGTGTCCACGTGCACCATGAGCATACACCAGCATAAGCTGTGTGCATGCTGACAAATACATACAGGGGAAGGAGGGAGTGCACTGAATTGGACCCTAGCCACAGGGGTCAGCAGTAAAATGGAAATACATATATCCAGGCACATCGCCTCTAGTTAGGACATTAAATAAATTATTAGGGAAAGGGAGGTGCTGAAGGGGGTGTGGCTAGAAAACAGCAAAAATCTATTAACCCTTCGCACACTCACATGCAAATGTTCAAACAAATGCATTCACAGATTCACTCATCCAGGCACAACTGTTATCCCTACAGCTAAATTAAAAGCCAGGGTTTTAGTTCACAGAAGAATGCATTCTTATGCTTAGTCACCTATACTGCGCAGAAGTACCCAGGTAAACATAGGTGTCCTAACTCTGGCCCTGTAACATGCATAGTGCAGACATGCAAACACATTCATTGCATCAAACCTATCAATGGATTAGGAGCACACATCCTAACTTCCTCTCCTGGGAAAGACGGTGCATCTTACCAATCGCACAAGGGAGCTAACGTTATGTGTCCACGTGCACCATGAGCATACACCAGCATAAGCTGTGTGCATACTGACAAATACATACAGGGGAAGGAGGGAGTGCACTGAATTGGACCCTAGCCACAGGGGTCAGCAGTAAAATGGAAATACATATATCCAGGCACATCGCCTCTAGTTAGGACATTAAATAAATTATTAGGGAAAGGGAGGTGCTGAAGGGGGTGTGGCTAGAAAACAGCAAAAATCTATTAACCCTTCGCACACTCACATGCAAATGTTCAAACAAATGCATTCACAGATTCACTCATCCAGGCACAACTGTTATCCCTACAGCTAAATTAAAAGCCAGGGTTTTAGTTCACAGAAGAATGCATTCTTATGCTTAGTCACCTATACTGCGCAGAAGTACCCAGGTAAACATAGGTGTCCTAACTCTGGCCCTGTAACATGCATAGTGCAGACATGCAAACACATTCATTGCATCAAACCTATCAATGGATTAGGAGCACACATCCTAACTTCCTCTCCTGGGAAAGACGGTGCATCTTACCAATCGCACAAGGGAGCTAACGTTATGTGTCCACGTGCACCATGAGCATACACCAGCATAAGCTGTGTGCATGCTGACAAATACATACAGGGGAAGGAGGGAGTGCACTGAATTGGACCCTAGCCACAGGGGTCAGCAGTAAAATGGAAATACATATATCCAGGCACATCGCCTCTAGTTAGGACATTAAATAAATTATTAGGGAAAGGGCGGTGCTGAAGGGGGTGTGGCTAGAAAACAGCAAAAATCTATTAACCCTTCGCACACTCACATGCAAATGTTCAAACAAATGCATTCACAGATTCACTCATCCAGGCACAACTGTTATCCCTACAGCTAAATTAAAAGCCAGGGTTTTAGTTCACAGAAGAATGCATTCTTATGCTTAGTCACCTATACTGCGCAGAAGTACCCAGGTAAACATAGGTGTCCTAACTCTGGCCCTGTAACATGCATAGTGCAGACATGCAAACACATTCATTGCATCAAACCTATCAATGGATTAGGAGCACACATCCTAACTTCCTCTCCTGGGAAAGACGGTGCATCTTACCAATCGCACAAGGGAGCTAACGTTATGTGTCCACGTGCACCATGAGCATACACCAGCATAAGCTGTGTGCATGCTGACAAATACATACAGGGGAAGGAGGGAGTGCACTGAATTGGACCCTAGCCACAGGGGTCAGCAGTAAAATGGAAATACATATATCCAGGCACATCGCCTCTAGTTAGGACATTAAATAAATTATTAGGGAAAGGGAGGTGCTGAAGGGGGTGTGGCTAGAAAACAGCAAAAATCTATTAACCCTTCGCACACTCACATGCAAATGTTCAAACAAATGCATTCACAGATTCACTCATCCAGGCACAACTGTTATCCCTACAGCTAAATTAAAAGCCAGGGTTTTAGTTCACAGAAGAATGCATTCTTATGCTTAGTCACCTATACTGCGCAGAAGTACCCAGGTAAACATAGGTGTCCTAACTCTGGCCCTGTAACATGCATAGTGCAGACATGCAAACACATTCATTGCATCAAACCTATCAATGGATTAGGAGCACACATCCTAACTTCCTCTCCTGGGAAAGACGGTGCATCTTACCAATCGCACAAGGGAGCTAACGTTATGTGTCCACGTGCACCATGAGCATACACCAGCATAAGCTGTGTGCATGCTGACAAATACATACAGGGGAAGGAGGGAGTGCACTGAATTGGACCCTAGCCACAGGGGTCAGCAGTAAAATGGAAATACATATATCCAGGCACATCGCCTCTAGTTAGGACATTAAATAAATTATTAGGGAAAAGGAGGTGCTGAAGGGGGTGTGGCTAGAAAACAGCAAAAATCTATTAACCCTTCGCACACTCACATGCAAATGTTCAAACAAATGCATTCACAGATTCACTCATCCAGGCACAACTGTTATCCCTACAGCTAAATTAAAAGCCAGGGTTTTAGTTCACAGAAGAATGCATTCTTATGCTTAGTCACCTATACTGCGCAGAAGTACCCAGGTAAACATAGGTGTCCTAACTCTGGCCCTGTAACATGCATAGTGCAGACATGCAAACACATTCATTGCATCAAACCTATCAATGGATTAGGAGCACACATCCTAACTTCCTCTCCTGTGAATGCATTTGTTTGAACATTTGCATGTGAGTGTGCGAAGGGTTAATAGATTTTTGCTCTTTAGGATCCAGAGGCTTCCGGCTCTCAGGTAGATACCCCCAGGGGCACTTTTTTCCCTCAAGGTACACTTTAAGCAAGCCTTGCTAAACAGTGATACCATTTTCATGAACAACTTGTTCAATTTGAATGGAATTTATTTTGGACATGCCTTCATCCTTTTAGTGAATGATAATATAAATTAAGGTCACAAAACACTTAGAATTAGATACAAATTATTACACAAAGTTTAGTGCATCAAGCACTACATCAGGGAACTGGTTTCCTTCAATTTCCTTTAGCTTATACTGTTTATACATTTTGATTGTTATTTATTTATTAGTTTCTAGAGATAGTCAGCAATTTATTCCAGGTTGATGCAGGATTATGCAAATTATATATGCAAATTCATGGAGTTTGAAAATGGACCAATCGAATCATGACATGGTGGAATTAGAATTAGTCGATTTTAAGAAGCATAGATTTGCATGCAAAATGTGCATAATCTTGCATCAACTCAGAACTATCTGCATCTCATTGCCTATCCCTTTAGGTTACTTCTCTTTTACCCTTTATAGACGAATAGGCTCTGGCCCCTTAAAGAGATTAACCCCCTTGGCGGTAATCCCGAGCTGAGCTCGGGGTATGCCGCCGGAGGTCGCTGCTCAGGCCCTGCTGGGCCGATTTTCAATCTGAAAAAAGCAGCACACGCAGCCGGCACTTTGCCAGCCGCGTGTGCTGCCCGATCGCCGCCGCTCCGCGGCGATCCGCCGCGTGCAGCGGCGAAAGAGGGTCCCCCCAGCCGCCCGAGCCCAGTGCAGCCGGAACAAACAGTTCCGGCCGGCGCTAGGGGCTGGATCGGGCGGCTCTGACGTCAGGACGTCGACTGACGTCCATGACGTCACTCCGCTCGTCGCCATGGCGACGAGGAAAGCGAAACAAGATAGGCCGCTCATTGCGGCCTATCTTGTTACTTTCGATTGCCGGAGGCGATCGAAAGTACGCTTCCGGAGCGCCCTCTAGTGGGCTTTCATGCAGCCAACTTTCAGTTGGCTGCATAAAATAGTTTTTTTTTTATTTAAAAAAAACCCTCCCGCAGCCTCCCTGGCGATTTTAATAGAACGCCAGGGAGGTTAAAGAGAATCTGTATTGTTAAAATCGCACAAAAGTAAACATACCAGTGCGTTAGGGGACATCTCCTATTACCCTCTGTCACAATTTTGCCGCTCCCCGTAGCATTAAAAGTGGTTAAAAACTGTTTTTAAGAGTTTGTTTAGAAACAAACAACATGGCCACCAAAACAGTAAGTGGGTTGATGTACGGTATGTCCACACATAGAAAGTACATCCATACACAAGCAGGCTGTATACACCCTTCCTTTTGAATCTCAAGAGATCATTTGTGTGTTTCTTTCACCTGCAGCTCTCATGCACTGAAGTGTCAGGCTGATCCTTTCTTCCTGCAAACAGCTCTGATCTTGTCTGTAATTCCGCAGTATGTGAAAGCCCAGCCAGCTCAGAGGAGGATTTATCCAGCTTATAAAAGATAAGAGAGAAGAGAGAAGCTGCCCTAATCTAAATAACACACAGGCAGTGTGCATAGATGGGCCTGGAGGGGGGAGTGCATAGCAGAACCACAACACTGAAGAACTTGGCAGCCTTCCAGACACAGGGCGACAAGTCTGACAGGGGAGAGATAAACTGATTTATTACAGAGATGGTGATAGTAGAAAGTGCTACGGTAAGCCAGAGCGCATTAGAATAGGGTTTGGAACTTGTAGGATCATGAAAAACAGGATGCAATTTTTGTTACAGAGTCTCTTTAAGGACCAAAACCTTTTTTTCTCTTTTTTTAATGTGGTCACTGTGAATGCCTCACAGTGATTACACAATCAAGAGCCAATATAATTTGCATACAGAGCAGCCAACATAATTGGTGTACAGTGCAGTGGCAATGGAGAAATGACAGCAGCAGGGTGAGAAGTGAAATCTATGACCTGGCAGGGACAAGAGGCAGTAAACAGGGCATAGATTTCAGCAGCGTCCAGAACAGGTTAAATGCATTTATGGTGGCTTCCTGAGCTACACTACCACAACACAAACCTATTTATGTCCAAGATTATCAAGAGCCACTTATACACTTATCTTCAGACATCATTTGTTGCTTTATATGAATAACTGAATGACAGTATTTACTTAAAATCAGTGATGAGCGAAAATGCAAATATTCTTTTCGCCGAATTTTCGCGAAAATAAGTACTATTTTCGTTTCGAAAGGCGAAAATTCGCCGAATATTTTCGCATTAATTTTCGCCTAAAGTCCGTTTTTTTCGCGTTGAATTTCTAAGCCCCCTTACAAGCTAGAATCACCAAATTTGCAGGGTATATTAACCACTTGCCGACCGCCCACAGCCCATGGGCGGCGGCAAAGTGGACGCCTAAAGGACCGCAATACGCCTTCAGGCGGCGCGTCCTTTAGGCATGCCAGGGGAGCGATCGCGTCATTGATGACGCGCGCTTCCCCCGGCAACTGGCTCCGCCCACCCGCCGTAACATCCCGCCGGCCATACGGAAGCGCCGGCGGGATGTTAACCCCGCGATCGCCGCTACAAAGTGTATAATACACTTTGTAATGTATACAAAATGTATTATACAGGCTGCCTCCTGCCCTGGTGATCCCAGTGTCCGAGGGACCACCAGGGCAGGCTGCAGCCAACCTAGTCTGCACCCAAACACACTGATATGCCCCCCCCCACCCACTGATCGCCCACAGCACCCCTCAGACCCCCCCCTGCCCACCCCCCAGACCCCTGTTTGCACCCAATCACCCCCCTAATAACCCATCAATCACTCCCTGTCACTATCTGTCAACGCTATTTTTTTTTATCCCCCCCCCTGCCCCCTGCCCCCTCCTGATCACCCCCCCACCCCTCAGATTCTCCCCAGACCCCCCCCCCCCCCAGACCTCCCCTGTGTACTGTATGCATCTATCTTCCCTGATAACCTGTCAATCACCCGTCAATCACCCATCAATCACCCATCAATCACCCATCAATCACCCCCTGTCACTGCCACCCAACAATCAGCCCCTAACCTGCCCCTTGCGGGCAATCTGATCACCCACCCACACCAATAGATCGCCCGCAGATCCGACATCAGATCACCTCCCAAATCCATTGTTTACATCTATTCTCTCCTCTAAACACCCACTAATTACCCATCAATCACCCATCAATCACCCCCTATCACCACCTGTCACTTTTACCTATCAGATCAGACCCTAATCTGCCCCTTGCGGGCACCCAATCACCCGCCAACACGCTCAGATTGCCCTCTGACCCCCCCTTATCAATTCGCCAGTGCATTAATTACATCTGTTCTTCCCTGTAATAACCCACTGATCACCTGTCAATCACCTGCCAATCACCTATCACCCATCAATCACCCCCTGTCACCCCCTGTCACTGCCACCCATCAATCAGCCCCTAACCTGCCCCTTGCGGGCAATCTGATCACCCACCCACACCATTAGATCGCCCGCAAACCCGCCGTCAGATTACCTCCCAAATGTATTGTTTACATCTGTTATCTTCTCTAAACACCCACTAATTACCCATCAATCACCCATCAATCACCCCCTATCACCACCTGTCACTGTTACCTATCAGATCAGACCCTAAGCTGCCCCTTGCGGGCACCCAATCACCCGCCCACACGCTCAGATTGCCCTCAGACCCCCCACCCCCCTTATCAATTCACCAGTGCATTAATTACATCTGTCCTTCCCTGTAATAACCCACTGATCACCTGTCAATCACCTGCCAATCACCTATCACCCATCAATCACCCCCTGTCACTGCCACCCAACAATCAGCCCCTAACCCGCCCTTGCGGGCAAACTGATCACCCACCCACACCAATAGATCGCCCGCAGATCCGACATCAGATCACCACCCAAGCGCAGTGTTTCCATCTATTCTCTCCTCTAAACACCCACTAATTACCCATCAATCACCCCCTATCACCACCTGTCACTGTTACCCATCAGATCAGACCCTAATCTGCCCCTTGCGGGCACCCAATCACCCGCCTACACGCTCAGATTGCCCTCAGACCCCCCCTTATCAATTCGCCAGGGCATTATTTACATCTGTCCTTCCCTGTAATAACCCACTGATCACCTGTCAATCACCTGTCAATCACCCCCTGTCACTGCCACCCATCAATCACCCCTGTCACTGCCACCCATCAATCAGCCCCTAACCTGCCCCTTGCGGGCAAACTGATCACCCACCCACACCAATAGATCGCCCGCAGATCCGACATCAGATCACCACCCAAGCGCAGTGTTTCCATCTATTCTCTCCTCTAAACACCCACTAATTACCCATCAATCACCCCCTATCACCACCTGTCACTGTTACTCATCAGATCAGACCCTAATCTGCCCCTTGCGGGCACCCAATCACCCGCCTACACGCTCAGATTGCCCTCAGACCCCCCCTTATCAATTCGCCAGGGCATTATTTACATCTGTCCTTCCCTGTAATAACCCACTGATCACCTGTCAATCACCTATCAATCACCCATCAATCACCCCCTGTCACTGCCACCCATCAATCACCCGCTGTCACTGCCACCCATCAATCAGCCCCTAACCTGCCCCTTGCGGGAAATCTGATCACCCACCCACACCAATAGATCGCCCGCAGATCCGACGTCCGATCACCTCCCAAGTGCAGTGTTCACATCTGTTCTCTACCCTAAACACCCACTAATTACCCATCAATCACCCCCTGTCACTGCTACCTATCAGATTAGACCCCTATCTGCCCCTAGGGCACTCAATCACCCGCCCACACCCTCAGAATGCCCTCAGACCCCAGCCCTGATCACCTCGCCAGTGCATTGCTTGCATCTATTCCCCCCTCTAATCACACCTTGAGACACCCATCAATCACCTCCTGTCACCCCCTAGCACACCTACCCATCAGATCAGGCCCTAATTTGCCCCGTGTGGGCTCCTGATCACTCGGCCAAACCCTCAGATCCCCCTCAGACCCCCTTCCGATCACCTCCCCAGTGCATTGATTGCATCTATTTTCCCCTCTAACCACCCCCTGAGACACCCATCAATCACCTCCTGTCACCCCCCTAGCACTCCTATCCATCAGATCAGGCCCAATACAACCTGTCATCTAAAAGGCCACCCTGCTTATGACCGGTTCCACAAAATTCGCCCCCTCATAGACCACCTGTCATCAAAATTTGCAGATGCTTATACCCCTGAACAGTCATTTTGAGACATTTGGTTTCCAGACTACTCACGGTTTTGGGCCCGTAAAATGCCAGGGCGGTATAGGAACCCCACAAGTGACCCCATTTTAGAAAAAAAGACACCCCAAGGTATTCTGTTAGGTGTATGACGAGTTCATAGAAGATTTTATTTTTTGTCAAAAGTTAGCGGAAATTGATTTTTATTGGGTTTTTTTCACAAAGTGTCATTTTTCACTAACTTGTGACAAAAAATAAAATCTTCTATGAACTCGCCATACACCTAACGGAATACCTTGGGGTGTCTTCTTTCTAAAATGGGGTCACTTGTGGGGTTCCTATACTGCCCTGGCATTTTAGGGGCCCTAAACCGCGAGGAGTAGTCTAGAAAACAAATGCCTCAAAATGACCCGTGAATAGGACGTTGGGCCCCTTAGCGCACCTAGGCTGCAAAAAAGTGTCACACATGTGGTACCGCCGTACTCAGGAAAAGTAGTATAATGTGTTTTGGGGTGTATTTTTACACATACCCATGCTGGGTGGGAGAAATTTCTATGTAAATGGTCAATTGTGTGTAAAACAAATCAAACAATTGTCATTTACAGAGATATTTCTCCCACTTAGCATGGGTATGTGTAAAAATACACCCCAAAACACATTATACTACTTCTCCTGAGTACGGCGGTACCACATGTGTGGCCCTTTTTTACACCCTAAGTACGCTAAGGGGCCCAAAGTCCAATGAGTACCTTTAGGATTTCACAGGTCATTTTGCGACATTTGGTTTCAAGACTACTCCTCACGGTTTAGGGCCCCTAAAATGCCAGGGCAGTATAGTAACTCCACAAATGACCCCATTCTAGAAAGAAGACACCCAAAGGTATTCCGTTAGGAGTATGGTGAGTTCATAGAAGATTTTATTTTTTGTCAAAAGTTAGCGGAAAATTGATTTTTATTGTTTTTTTCACAAAGTGTCATTTTCCACTAACTTTTGACAAAAAATAAAATTTTCTATGAACTCACCATACTCCTAACGGAATACCTTGGGGTGTCTTCTTTCTAAAATGGGGTCATTTGTGGGGTTCCTATACTGAACTGGCATTTTAGGGGCCCTAAACCGTGAGGAGTAGTCTGGAAATCAAATTTCGCAAAATGACCTGTGAAATCCTAAAGGTACTCATTGGACTTTGGGCCCTTTAGCGCAGTTAGGGTGCAAAAAAGTGCCACACATGTGGTATTTCCATACTCGGGAGAAGTAGTACAATGTGTTTTGGGGTGTATTTTTACACATACCCATTCTGGGTGGGAGAAATACCTCTGTAAATGACAATCTTTTGATTTTTTTACACACAATTGTCCATTTACAGAGTTATTTCTCCCACCCAGCATGGATATGTGTAAAAATACACCCCAAAACACATTGTACTACTTCTCCCGAGTACGGCGATACCACATGTGTGGCACTTTTTTGCACCCTAACTGCGCTAAAGGGCCCAAAGTCCAATGAGTACCTTTAGGATTTCACAGGTCATTTTGCGGAATTTGATTTCCAGACTACTCCTCACGGTTTAGGGCCCCTAAAATGCCAGGGCAGTATAGGAACCCCACAAATGACCCCATTTTAGAAAGAAGACACCCCAAGGTATTCCATTAGTAGTATGGTGAGTTTAACGAAGATTTTATTTTTTGTCACAAGTTAGTGGAAAATGACACTTTGTGAAAAAAACAATAAAAATCAATTTTCCGCTAACTTTTGACAAAAAATAAAATCTTCTATGAACTCACCATACTCCTAACGGAATACCTTGGGGTGTCTTCTTTCTAAAATGGGGTCATTTGTGCGGTTCCTATACTGCCCTGGCATTTTAGGGGCCCTAAACCGTGAGGAGTAGTCTGGAAATCAAATTCCGCAAAATGACTTGTGAAATCCTAAAGGTACTCATTGGACTTTGGGCCCTTTAGCGCAGTTAGGGTGCAAAAAAGTGCCACACATGTGGTATCGCCGTACTCGGGAGAAGTAGTACAATGTGTTTTGGGGTGTATTTTTACACATACCCATGCTGGGTGGGAGAAATAACTCTGTAAATGGACAATTGTGTGTAAAAAAAATGAAAAAATTGTCATTTACAGAGATATTTCTCCCACCCAGCATGGGTATGTGTAAAAATACACCCCAAAACACATTCTACTACTTCTCTTGAGTACGGCAATACCACATGTGTGGCACTTTTTTGCAGCCTAACTGCGCTAAGGGGCCCAAAGTCCAATGAGCACCTTTAGGCTTTACAGGGGTGCTTACAAATTAGCACCCCCCAAAATGCGAGGACAGTAAACACACCCCACAAATGACCCCATTTTGGAAAGTAGACACTTCAAGGTATTCAGAGAGGGGCATGGTGAGTCCGTGGCAGATTTCATTTTTTTTTGTCGCAAGTTAGAAGAAATGGATTCTTTTTTTTTTCTTTTTTTTGTCACAAAGTGTCATTTTCCGCTTACTTGTGACAAAAAATAATATCTTCTATGAACTCACTATGCCTCTCAGTGAATACTTTGGGATGTCTTCTTTCCAAAATGGGGTCATTTGGGGGGTATTTATACTATCCTGGAATTCTAGCCCCTCATGAAACATGACAGGGGGTCAGAAAAGTCATAGATGCTTGAAAATGGCAAAATTCACTTTTTGCACCATAGTTTGTAAACGCTATAACTTTTACCCAAACCAATAAATATACACTGAATGGTTTTTTTTTTATCAAAAACATGTTTGTCCACATTTTTTGCGCTGCATGTATACAGAAATTTTACTTTATTTGAAAATTGTCAGCACAGAAAGTTAAAAAAATCATTTTTTTGCCAAAATTCATGTCTTTTTTGATGAATATAATAAAAAGTAAAAATCGCAGGAGCAATCAAATAGCACCAAAAGAAAGCTTTATTAGTGACAAGAAAAGGAGCCAAAATTCATTTAGGTGGTAGGTTGTATGAGCGAGCAATAAACCGTGAAAGCTGCAGTGGTCTGAATGGAAAAAAAGTGGCCGGTCCTTAAGGGGTAGAAAGACTGTGGTCCTCAAGTGGTTAAGGAGATATGTGGCTACAAGAGGAAAAATAAATTTTTCAAAAAGACCTTATAGTTTTTGAGAAAATCGACTTTAAAGTGTCAAAGGAAAAAAGTATACATTTAAATGCAGTAAATGACAGTTACTGTAGCAAACCTAGAGGTAGTGTAAATTTACTAATATCAAAAGAAAGGGCCAAGTGTAAGTGCCATGGGCTAAGTGCCAAGTGCAAACTGCCAAGTGCAAAGGGCCGAGTGCCAAGTGCAAAGGGCCAAGTGCCAAGAGCAAGTGCCAAGTGCAAACTGCCAAGTGCAAAGGGCCAAGTGCCAAGTGCAAAGGGCCAAGTGCCAAGAACAAGTGCCAAGTGCAAACGGCCAAGTGCAAGTGCAAAGGGCCAAGGGTCAAATGAAAAGGGCCAAGTGCAAAGGGCCAAGTGCAAAGAGCCCTTGGCTCTTGGCCCTTTGCACTTGGCCCTTTTCATTTGACACTTGGCCCTTTGCACTTGCACTTGGCCCTTTGCACTTGGCCCTTTGCCTTTGCACTTTGCCTTTGCACTTGGCCCTTTGCACTTGGCCCTTTGCACTTGCAATTGGCCCTTTGCCTTTGCACTTGGCCCTTTGCACTTGGCCCTTTGCACGTGCAATTGGCCCTTTGCACTTGGGCCTTTGCACTTGGCCCTTTGCACTTGGGCCTTTGCCCTTGCACTTGGCCCTTTGCACTTGGCCCTTTGCACTTGACCCTTGGCCCTTTGCACTTGGCCCTTTGCCCTTGCACTTGGCCCTTTGCACTTGGCCGTTTGCACTTGGCAGTTTGCACTTGGCACTTGGCCCTTTCTTTTGATATTAGTAATTTTACACTACCTCTAGATTTGCTTAAAGGGATACTGTAGGGGGGGTCGGGGGAAAATGAGTTGAAGTTACCTGGGGCTTCTAATGGTCCCCCGCAGGCATCCTGTGCCCGCGCAGCCACTCCCCAATGCTCCGGCCCTGCCTCCGGTTCACTTCTGGAATTTCAGACTTTAAAGTCTGAAAACCACTGCGCCTGCGTTGCCGTGTCCTCGCTTCCCCTGATGTCACCACCAGGAGCGCACGGTGCAAGCACAGACCATACTGGGCCTGCGCAGTATGCTCCTGGTACCATCAGCGGGAGTGAGGACACGGCAACGCAGGCGCAGTGGTTTTCAGACTTTAAAGTCTGAAATTCCAGAAGTGAACCAGAGGCGGGGCCGGAGCATTGGGGAGTGGCTGCGTGGGCACAGGATGTCTGTGGGGGACCATTAGAACCCCCGGGTAACTTCAACTCATTTTTACCCCGACCCCCTCCAACAGTATCCCTTTAAGTAACTGTCATTTACTGCATTTAAATGTATACTTTTTTCCTTTAAAACTTTAAAATCGATTTTCTCAAAAACTATAAGGTCTTTTTGAAAAAAAAAATTTTCCTCTTGTACCCACATATCTCTTTAATATACCCTGCAAATTTGGTGATTTTAGCTTTTAAGAGGGCTTAGATATTCAACGCGAAAAAAACGGACTTTAGGCGAAAATTAATGCGAAAATATTAATGCGAAATTTCGCCTTTTGAAGTGAAAATAGTACTCATTTTCGCTAAAATTCGGCGAAATCGAAAATGGGATTTTCGATGCGAAAATGGCTTTGGCGAAAATTCGCAAGCAACACTGCTTAAAATATAAGTGGTGTTAAAATATGGGGTAGTTTGGAGGTTTTGCACAGATCAAAATGCTTTTGCTGCCGGCTTTTCTCCTCTTAGGGTCATTTTTCATTGGAAATCACAACCTGAAATGTACTATAATCATGATTTTCCTGTTTCACACTAAGAATTGTTTGCTATGCATTTCCACACAGTTTTCATGATACCCTTCATTTTTCCACTACAGTTTTATATGCATGATTCTGACAATTCTGGTACTGTAAAATAAAATGAAAACTGAGAAATTGCTAGAAAAACTCAGTTTGGTATACAATTTAATTGTGCTTCTTTTGACTAACTAAAATGCAAATTCAAATTCAGCATGCACTAAATGTTTGGGGAAATATTGAATCCCATCAGTGGAAAAGGAGCAGTGTGATTTAAACTATGCAATTGATAAAGCACAGGCAAATGATGTGCAATCTAAAGAAAAAAAATATTTCAATGCGGTCAGTGCAAATGTGGTTACTGTTCTAGCATTTCTCTATGGAGTATTACAAGCTACACAGACATTGGCCTCAATTCACTAAGCTTATCTCCTGTCTTTATTAACTCTTCTAGAGTTGTTACCATGGTGATAAGGCATGTAGTTTTCAGGAAACATTTTACCTCAGGCAAATCTAAAGTTAACTCTTCTGTCTTTAAGTTAACTCATTAATCCTTAAAATAACTCCAGAGTTAAAGACAGGCTGTTCATTAACTGCGTGTGAAAATAACTACAGAGGAGGTAAATTAACTACAGAAGAGGTAACGTAAGGAGTGAAGAGATAAGATAACTCTCTTACTGTGTGGAGGTAAGTTTTCTTTTGCCTTATTATCTCCAGCATGATCTTAGTGAATTGAGGCCAATATGTCCTCACATTATCTCTAGCTATATACTTTTAGTCCATACAAGGGTTAACTAAAAGAGAAAACAATTGTTTACTTACCCATATGAACCAGCAAACATTAAAAATATCAGTTAGTAGAAGAGTCTGCTGTTCCGGCCTCAGAGAAAGACAGCTGACTATTATTTGATTTGCTGTGCTAAGTTTCATGTTGAGCTCTTTCACCAGTAGCCAAAAGAACATTCAAGTGCTTAGAAAGAATATAATTTTACAAAGTAAAATCAAAATAAAAAGGCAGAGCTTTTGCATACTTAAAAAGGTCATAGCTTTTGAAATTACAATGTCATTGTAGATTTAAATGTACCTGTTTTTAAAGCATCAAGGATCTGATATACATTCATAGAATGCAGTGCAGCCACTGAATGATGACCGCTGCATTCTGGATATATCTATATGTCAATGTTGTCTGACCCTGATGCATAGAAAGACACAATTGAGATTCAATGAGTGAAGCACCACCCCAGTTAAATGCAAACCTGCGTCCCACATCTCAGTCCAACATCACTGAGATCAGGATTCACCATAAGGGAATTTAAAATGCTTTTAAACATGTATAAACTGAACAAGTGACCAGCACAGGTTTCAGTAAAGATGGTGCCATAATAAGCCTTTCTAACATAGTATTAGCTAAAATAAAGAAGTTGGATTCTCACCAAAAATCTTGATTATGTAAAATAATGAAACCAGCTTGTTTAAATTATCTTGTTTATATATAATAAAAAATATTTTGTAAAACTTTATTTTCAAACTATAATTTGCTTCAGATAAAAATATAACACCCACAAAGTAGTGTTCATCATCATTTCATGTTACATACCTGGTGACAAATTTCATGCACAATGACCATGGTGACATCAAGCAAATAGGAAATTGAAGAGATGCTTTGATCGAGAAGTATTCTTTGCTCCACAAATACGCTTAGACCCCAGTTTTCCATAGCAGCATAGGGATGTTTAGGCACAGCTAATAAATCTAAGATAAATAGAAAAAAAACACCCATTTTAAAAATGACATATTTTCTTTTATCTACACAATCTATTTCTGCATAAATGCAAATACTAATAGCATTAGGAAAAAGACAAACAAGTAAAGAGGATATGGTAATTAATTTCCAAGGTAAGCGAAGTAGAGCGTATAGAAAGTCAATAAACCTGTAATGATATATATATATATATTTTACAGTGTAGTCTAAATTCAAGGTGAAAGATTTTCAACTCAATTAAAATGATGTAATTTATTAGCTATTTAAGCAAAATGATAATAACGAGTCAATGCTTTTGGTATATAGCTGCACAGTTCCCTCACAATGGTGTGGGGAGTCAATTATTCTAATTTAATTTCAGAAAAATGAAGAGGTTATCTATCTATTTACTGATTTTACCCTCTAGAGGCCAGAACATAGACAGACATCTTTTGGATTCTTTGCAGCCTCCATGTCCAAATGATAAGAAGGCCTGGCTTGCTGCAGGACAGATAAAAATTGTATTAGCCTCTTTTTATACCAAGAACCTGAGGGGACCATTACAAAAAAAATCTAATAAACCTGCTTTGGTCTTGACTGTGGTTTTTGAAGCCATCTGAACAAGTTCAGATATCTACAGTAGTACAGCAGTTCTTTAAGAGAATCTGTATTGTTAAAATCGCTCAAAAGTAAACATACCAGTGCGTTAGGGGACATCTCCTATTACCCTCTGTCACAATTTCGCCGCTCCTCGCCGCATTAAAAGTGGTTAAAAACAGTTTTTAAAAGTTTGTTTGTAAACAAACAAAATGGCCACCAAAACAGGAAGTAGGTTGATGTACAGTATGTCCACACATAGAAAATACATCCATACACAAGCAGGCTGTATACAGCATTCCTTTTGAATCCCAAGAGATCATTTGTGTGTTTCTTTCCCCCATGCACTGAAGTTTCAGGCTGCTCTTTTCTTCCTGCAAACAGCTTTGCCCTTGTTTGTAATTCCTCAGTATGTGAAAGCCCAGCCAGCTCAGAGGACGATTTATCCAGCTTTTAAAAGATAAGAGAGAGAAGAGAGAAGCTGCTCTAATCCTAAATAACACACAGGCAGTGTGCATAAAGGGGAGTTCATAGTAGAACCACAACACTGAAGAACTTGGCAGCCTTCCAGACACAGACCGACAAGTCTGACAGGGGAAAGATACATTGATTTATTACAGAGACTGTGTTAGTAGAAAGTGCTGCAGTTAGCCAGAACACATTAGAATAGCTTTTGGAACTTGTAGGATGATAAAAAACAGGATGCAATTTTTGTTACGGAGTCTCTTTAATGCACTTCTCTTTTAAAATTTAATTTAACAACATATTCTACATTAACACTTCATGTTAAAGTGATATGTGGCATTTATACTAAACCTATGCTGAATATTGTATCTGTAATATGCAACTGTACTGAAATCTCACAGCTGGATGCCAAAATGACTGCTTTGTGGGAATAATTTTCTATGTTCCTTGTTGATTTTTGGCTGCAAATTTAACAAGTGAAGACACTTGTAGCTTAAACAGATTTATGAGTATTATTTTTATTATTTCCAACGCCGACTCATCCACAATATGGAAATCTCTACATGAAATTACCAACTACAGCAAAAAATCTCCACATTTACTACACAACCTGCAGTTAGCAAATGAACTGAATACATTTTATTGCAGGTTTGACACTACCAACAAAAGCCAAATACACCAAGTCAATTTGCATAATTTTCATCTCTGCAACAGGCAAACTGAGCACTCCTCCAGCCAGCCAACGTCTCCATCCCCTGCGGTGCCTCAGCACCTACACAACACAGGAGGCCAGACATAATCTTCTAACCTGTCCCGAGATGTGCATGCTCTAACAATATGCCAATCAGATGTAAACAGACTCTTCAAAAGACAAAACACTAGGAAAGCAATGGGGCCAGACACTGTCTCTGCGAAATGCTTGAAACTCTGTGCCGATCAATTAGCGCCTGTATTCACAGACATATTCAAAGCATCTCTGGAACTCTCAATTGTCCCTGCCAGTTTTAAAAGCTCAACCATTGTACCAATTCCAAACAAAATAAAAAGCTACATGTTTAAATGATTACAGGCCTGTTGCCCTGACATCATTGGTCATGAAAGCATTCTAAAAACTGATAATGGCTTATCTGAAATCTATCACAGATCCCCTGCTGGACTCACTGCAATTTGCTTACAGGCCTAATAGATCCGCAGACAATGCCGTGAACATGTGTATGCATTATGTACTACAGCATCTAGATACCCCAGGAACCTACACCAGGATTTTATTTATATATTTCAGCTCTGCATTTAATATCATAATACCATCCCTGCTACACAGCAAGCTCTCCCAGCTACGCATACCTGAATCCATCTGCAAATGGATAACCAATTTATTAACAGACAGGAGACAGCAGGTCAGACTTGGGAAGCACACATCAAGCTCTCTGACAGTCAGTACTGGTGCTCCCCAGGGCTGTGTGCTTTCCCCACTGCTCTACTCACTGTACACCAATGACTGCATCTTCACAGATCCATCTGTTAAGGTTCTGAAGTTTGCAGATGACACAACAGTAGTTGGTCTCATACAAAATGGGGACGAGTCTGCATACAGGCATGTGGTGGGACAGCTTTCCTCCTGGTGCAGCAGCAACAACTTGGAACTAAATGCTCTCAAAACCACGGCGATAATAGACTTTAGGAGATCTCCCCCCAACACCTCTCCTTAACCATAAATGGATCTACAATAACCCAAGTAGAGTCATTCAAGTTTCTTGGGTCCACAATCTCACACAACCTAAAATGGGACAACAACACTGCCACTATTGTCAATAAAGCGCAACAGAGGATGTACCATCTACAGTAGCTGACCAATTCTGGGCTACCTCAAAATTTAATGGTGCAGTTCTATACTGCAATCATCGAATCCACCATAACATCATCTATGACTGCACGGTTCGGCTCCTGCTCAACATTAGAAAAGGTGAGGTTGCAGCGCATCATCCGAACAGCGGAAAGGATAATTGGCTGTAGCTTACCTTCCCTGCAGGATCTTTACGCTAGCAGGTTCAGAAAGAGAGCAACCAAAATTGCCTCTGACCCCTCTCACCCAGCTCACTCCATCTTCCAGCTCTTGCCTTCAGGAGTAAGATTCCAGTCAATCGCTACCAAAACCTCCAGACACAGCAACAGCTTTTTTCCTCAAGCGGTAGCCATACTTAATGCTGAACCACGTTAGAGCTGCTAGGACTTGATAGTAATCAGCACAGAACTGTAAATGAACAATTCTCACATTGCTTACTGCCACTATACTTGCATAATGTTCTTGACTTGTAATATACACACTGTCTTGTCCTTGTATTGTTTTTGTTTGTGTTTGTTAAGCAACTGCCAAGACAAATTCCTTGTAAGTGCAAACTCACTTGGCAAAATAAAATTGATTCTGATTCGGATTTCCTCTCAAATTTGTCTTACAGAATAAACATACTGAAAAGTTTCATGATATAAAGGATGCTCAGTATTTATTTTTATCTGAACGGTTGCACTTGCCAAATGTCTCAGAATCAGGCCCCGTTCAGTGGTCAGTTGGGATGCAAATAATTCTGCATGTCAATTCACTGCCCATACAATTCTGTGGGCCTGTTCACGGTAACTGATTGTGTTATTCTAACTCGATGCATGCAGGCTTTGTATTGAAGTCTATGGCCAGTCTTCATTGCAGTTTACAGTCATTATAATGCCTGAGTTAAGCAACTGACCATGGTGAACCTAGCCTCAATCCATTGCTCAGGACAGAGTTTGAGACATCTTTTTAGAAATACTACTTTTTTAACACTCCATACAATTTTCAACTAGCCATAATTCCATCTTTCCCATGCAGAGAACCGTGAAAAATGTAAACATCTTGGTACCAAATAGTTTTGATGCACTGAGTTTAATCCAAATGCATTTATTTATATTTAATCTTTGAAAAACACAATCCCGTTTATTTAGAAAGTAATCCTGGCCTGATCTTAATAGTTTTTTTAAATTAAACTCCATCTAAAGGGCTGCCAAATAATTGCTTTGCCCCCCCCCCCCCCCCAGTGGAAACATTTTTGGTGTATTGGTATGCAGCATGGACAAAGGCTTCCATTCAGATTAAAAGTAGCGTGGCTGCTGTTCACTTGAATTATCATTTGCAAGGAATGCAATCCCTGGCAGTAATCTTTCTGCTATGGTTCTATTGGACTAATAAATTGCAACAAAAAATCTGATAAGTAAATTTGTGAAAAAAACAACTATAAGCCGTATAAAATGTTTTTACAAAAGATGTAGTCCATTCACAAATTCCGTTTTGAATTTTGTAGGCTGTGTGGATGGTATCAGTTGAAAAGGGCTCCAGAGCCGTCTGTATAAAAAGGGTTCCACGATAGACTTGTTATTTGATGTGATTAGCGGCTAAAATCAGTAAAAAGGGCTCCCGTTCTTTTATATCAGCTATATCATGTTCATATTGGCTATAACATGGGAATGCAGGCAGTTACAATAAAGGACCTGGGCCCATATGCAATTAACTTTTTCTCCTCAGTTTTCTACCAGGTGATATTTTCAAACTTGTCAGTAAAATGCCTTTTAAACAACCAGCAAGCAAGAATATAGTCAAAATAATTTTGATTGTACTTTTTCACCTACTTTTTGGTACCTTTTCAATTGCAAAGTACTGTAAAGTTATATTAAATAGAAGATGAAAAATTATCTCTTAGGAGAAAATGACTATACTTTTACAACTACTGTACATTTTGCTCTCAGTTTCATTTGTGGTTACTCTCCTATATATATATATATATATATATATATATATATATATATATATATATATATATATATATATATATATATATATATATATATATATATATATATATATAATACCTTTACCGGTTATATCCTTTCAGTATTGAACCTACAAATGTCATTTTGAATACTGTTATCTTTGTCATTAAATGCAGCTACAACAATCAAGGAAAACACCGGGTTATATATTTAAAAAATTGTGGCTACAACAAGCTCACTGAATATTATGGTTAAGATTAGGCACCACCATGGGGGGGTTAAGGTTAGATACTACCACAGGGGGTTAAGTTAAGGCAGCACCATAGGGGGTTAAGGTTAAGCACGAGGAGGGTTTAAAGGTTAGGCACCACCTAAGGTGGTTAAGCTTAGGTACCACTACGAGGGTAAAGGCACAACCATGGAAGGTTAAGGTTAGGCACAAGGGAGGATTAAGGTTGGGGTTAGAATTCGGGTTAAATTCTAATAGTGGATACATCCAATGCCTTTTGTAAACAGAATGATCCTCATTGGCTACACACAGGAACCCTTTTATAGACAAAATCATGTTTATCGGCTACATCTCCCTTTTATAAACAAAATCTCGATCATCCATTATATCTGGTGCCTTTTTATAACCAAAATCACTTTTATCAGCTACATCAGCCCTTTTTACATGTGCACATTTGGCCCCTTTAAAACAACAATACAATGTGTTTGATACACCTAGTTGTCCACATGTGATTTTGCCATCTTGGGTATCTCAGCCTACTATCCCGGTGAAGCCCCTATCACTAATTGCTTGACAGCAATAGGATTTACTCACACTGACTCAATATTAGCATCTCATCAGCTATATCTATGAAGCTGAGTTTTTGTGGTTCAATCATTTTGACAAAAAATAAAATACTGACTAGGCGTCAGGCGTGCGGAGCTTACCTCCGCCGCGGCGATCAATAGCGCAACTGCAACTTCCGGGTCGTCTGGGCACGCTGTCGGCAGTGATGTCGCGAACGGTTCCAGGCGAACTTAGGGGGTTCGTGTTCGCCTGCACCAGGCGAACTTTCGCGGAAGTTCGCTTCGCCCCATAAAGCTCTATTGACCAAAACTTTGACCCTCTATATCACAGTCAGCAGGCACATTATTCCCAAACACACTGCTTTCACTGCTGGAGGCCCACCCCCCTCCCAGCAAGGTCCTTATACCATTTGACTCACTTGTCTGCCTACACTAATTATTTAAGGGACAGCTGCCTCCCTCCTCCCTCCTCCCTCCTCCCTCCTCCCTCCTCCCTCCTCCCTCCTCCCACCTCCCTCCTCCCTCCTCCCTCCTCCCTCCTCCCTCCTCCCTCCTACCGGAGGGAGGAGGGTGGGTCTCATCTGCCAGGGAATTCCAGTATTTCAAAAGCCAGCTAACATACCATGGCTGGGGATTGAACCCCGGTATCAGTGTATGGTAGGTAACTAACATATTCATTATACCACCAACACTTCTAACTGAAGCTAGCTGAAGCTAGCCTAGCATGTACAATTTATGCTCAGTCCAAAAGAAAAATAACATTTATATCATGCTTTTCTCCTGGCAGACTCAAAGCACCAGAGCTGGGGATTGAACCCAGGTATCAGTGTATGGTAGGTAACTAACACATCCATTATACCACCAACACTTCTAGCTGAAGCTAGCTGCAGCTAGCCTAGCATGTACAATTTATGCTCAGTCCAAAAGAAAAATAACATTTATATCATGCTTTTCTCCTGGCAGACTCATAGCACCAGAGCTGGGGATTGAACCCAGGTATCAGTGTATGGTAGGTAACTAACATATCCATTATACCACCAACGCTTCTAGCTGAAGCTAGCTGAAGCTAGCTGAAGCTAGCCTAGCATGTACAATTTATGCTCAGTCCAAAAGAAAAATAACATTTATATCACACTTTTCTCCTGGCGGACTCAAAGCGCCAGAGCTGCAGCCACTAGGGCACTCTCTATAGGCAGTAGCAGTGTTAGGAAGACTTGCCTAAGGTCTCCTACTGAATAGGTGCTGGCTTACTCAACAGACAGAGCCAAGATTCGAACCCTGGTCTCCTGTGTCAGAGGCAGAGCCCTTAACCATTACACCATCCAGCCACTGCTTAAGGATATGTAGCACCATCCAGCTACTGCTTAAGGATATGTAGCACCATCCAGCTACTGCTTAAGGATATGTAGCATGGCCTTGCCTTTCGTGTGCAACAGTTGTCCAAAGAGAACCCCAGATAGCCAGGTAGATTCATCTCTCTCTCTCTCTCTCTCTGTCACGGTCAGTTACCTGTCCAGGCGAGGCGGCTGGCACGCACGGATGTCGGCAGGCGTCCGGGGGCATCTCGGCCGGTCTCCATAATCGGCGGCCTGGCGTGGTGCGCTTATGCGCGTCGCGTCGGGCGGCGCAGGCAGTGGCGCCGGAAGGCGTTGCTGTGAGTGCCGCACGCACGCGCGCGCGCGTGAGGGGCGTCTGTTTGTACATGTTGCTCTGACGTGGGCGTTGCGTGGCGCCGTGCGTTTCTGCGCACGCGCGTCGTACGTTACGCTGGGCACGCCCAAACGGCCTATTTAAGCCTGGAGAGCACCACACTCTGGTTGCTGTAGTATTGCAGCAAGTTCTGTGAGTGTGTGTGTTCCCGTGTGCTGACTAAGCTCTGCCCTGATCTGATGTTACTGAACCTGGCTCGTCTGACTACCCGCTCTGTTGCCGACCTTTGCCAAGTACGACTACCCTCTCTGCTGCCGACCACTGCCTGTCTGATTACCCGCTCTGTTGCCGACCTCTGCCAAGTACGACTACCCTCTCTGCTGCCGACCACCGCCTGTTTGAGTATCCGCTTTGCTGCCAGACCTGTGCCCGTTCCTGGACCTGCTTCAGTCCTCAAGTCTACCTGGTGTTTGAGTCATTGCAGTACCAGACTCAACCTGTGGGAGCGCTACAGTGACTTCCTGCAAGCGCTCCTGCCCCGTGCCAACTGGAGATTCCTGTTTCCACTCCAGGGTTTCCCGTTGGTAAGTTGCAAGAGCTGCTACCTCCAGCACATCGGTCTCCAACCCTCAAGGTACCTTACAAAATACTACAGCCAAATGGAGACCGCTGAGGTAGCGAATGTTCTGAGCACTCTTTGCACCCAAATGGCTACTTTAACTGATGCTTTCAAAGAACTACAGGCCGGACATGTTCGACTAGAAGGACGTATCAACACACTTGCTAACAGTGATGGTTCAGCTGCAGTCACCCCTAGCCATTCTGCTCCTGTGGCCTCAGAGCCAGTTCCGCCTACTCCAGCTTCAGTTCCAGTTTTGCCACCAGCTCCTGAACCCCGAGTACCACTGCCTGATCGATTTTCTGGTGACCGCACTAAATTCCGTACCTTTCGGAACTCCTGTCAACTTTACTTTGCTCTGCAACCAAGGACCTTCGCCAATGAAGAAACAAAGGTGGGATTTATTATATCATTACTTCAAGGGGAACCCCAATCATGGGCTCATCATTTGATGGAGCAAAAACATCAGACTCTTGCCTCTGTACAATCACTCTTTGAAGCTATGGCGATATTATATGACGATCCGCAACGTATTGCTACTGCTGAGTCTTCCTTACAAAATTTACGTCAAGGACGCAGACCGGTGGAGGAGTACACCTCGGAGTTTAGAAGGTGGGCCGCGGACACGGATTGGAACGAGTCTGCCTTAAAGTTCCAATACCGTATGGGGTTGTCAGACCAACTCCAGGATGAGTTGGCAAGAATAGAAGTCCCTGATACTCTGGAGGAATTGGTCAAGGCGGCTATCCAGCTGGATCGCCGCTTTCGAGAGCATCTTCTGGAAAGGAAAAACACCGCCCGGCCACTATGGTTCCCATCTTCTGTAACTCCGGCTCCTGCAACAGCATCAGCTTCTGATCAGCCTGAACCGATGCAATTAGGTCTTATCCGCCCATCTTTATCTGCTGAAGAGAGAATGAGACGCCGTCAATGCAACCTATGCCTGTATTGTGGAGCTTCTGGTCACTTCCTTAGAGCTTGTCCTGTCCGACCTTCCGGTAAGGAAATTTTCATCAGAGCTTCTCCAACCCAGCCTACGGTAGCTTTTACTAATCTTTTGTCTATACCTGTTTCTTTCCAGCTCCCAGGAAGAATCCTTAATGCACACGCCATCATAGATTCCGGAGCCTGCAGTTGCTTTTTGGACATTACATATGCTACTACTCACCAATTTCCGACACAACCTCGCAAGGAACCATTGTTTATCCATCTTGCTGATGGTTCCGGCATAAGCTCAGGTCCTGTTACAGTTGAATCCTTACCCATCCTTACCAGCATTAACCAGGATCATCAGGAGCTTTTAAAGTTTGACCTAGTATCCTCCCCAGTATACCCTGTTATCCTAGGACTACCTTGGCTTCAGGCACATAATCCCATCATCAATTGGTCATCTGGTTCTGTGTCATTTGAGTCCAGTTATTGCAGACAATGTCATGTACCTGCTCCAACAGGATCATTATTATGCACCTCCTCATTGCAAGAAGTCATCCCAGTCCAATATCATAAGTATCTCGATGTTTTCAATAAAAAGGGGGCTGATCAGCTACCCCCACATCGTCCTTACGACTGTCCAATTGACCTACATCCTGGAGCACCAATTCCTTTTGGTCGTATGTTTCCCCTTTCTGATCCTGAACAAGAAACCTTAAGACAATATATAGAAGAAAATCTCAAAAAAGGATTCATACAACCATCCACTTCCCCGGCGGGTGCGGGGATTTTCTTTGTAGAAAAGAAGGACAAGACTCTTCGTCCATGTATCGATTATCGTGAATTAAACAAGATCACAATCAAGAATCGATACCCGTTACCTTTGGTCCCTGAGCTGTTTCAAAAATTAAGAGAAGCCAAAATCTTTACCAAATTAGATCTTAGAGGTGCATACAATTTGATAAGAATAAGGGCTGGGGACGAATGGAAGACAGCCTTCAGGTCTAGATTTGGTCACTTCGAATATCGGGTCATGCCATTTGGGCTATGTAATGCCCCAGCTACCTTCCAACACTTCATTAACGATGTTCTTAAGGACTTCTTGGATCATTTCATTATTGTCTACTTAGATGACATCCTTGTATTCTCGCCTTCAGTGGAGATTCATCGCTCTCAAGTAGGTCAAGTTCTGTCTCGGCTTAGGTTGCATAAACTTTATGTAAAGGCAGAAAAATGCGAGTTTGAAAAATAATCAATTCAGTTCTTGGGTCTTATCATCTCTGCAGAAGGATTTACCATGGATCCACAAAAGATTCAGGCAATCATCGATTGGCCACCTCCTACGAACAAGAAGGCAGTTCAACGGTTTATCGGTTTTGCAAATTTTTACCGCAGGTTCATCAAACATTTTTCAGCAATAATCTTACCTATCACTCAACTTACTCGTCAGCAAGAACGATTTGTCTGGAGTACTGAAGCGCAAGCCTCTTTTGAAAGACTCAAGGAATTGTTTACAACTGCTCCCATTCTTAGACACCCTGACCCTGCCTTGCCTTATTTATTGGAAGTGGACGCATCTGAAATGGCGGTGGGAGCAGTTCTATCTCAGAGACAAGGGGTGAAATTCCTGCTACATCCAGTGGCATATTTCTCTAGGAAACTGACTCCTGCTGAGAGGAATTATGATGTCGGGGATAGAGAATTGTTGGCAATTAAGAACGCTTTAGAGGAATGGAGGTACTTACTGGAAGGTGCAAGTCACCCTATTTTGATCTACACGGATCATCAAAATCTTGAGTATCTAAAGACTGCTAAGAGACTGAACCCCAGACAAGCAAGATGGGCACTTTTTTTTTCTAGATTCTCTTTCCACATAACATATCGACCTGGGTCAAAGAACATCAAACCAGATGCCTTATCTCGGATGTTTCCGGAGGAGGAAGTGTCACCAGTTTGTCCAGATACAATTCTGTCAAGTCATAATTTCCTGATTCTACAACCTGATCTGGTCAAGCAAATTCAGCAGAGTAAATTCGGGCTTTCTGATACAGATGAGTCATTTCTAATGTTCAAGGATGGTCTATGGTATCATGAAGATAAAATTTTTATTCCTCAAGATCTTCGCACATCAGTGTTAAAACTGTGTCATGACCATCAACTGGCAGGTCATTTTGGGGTATCCAAGACTCAGGAGCTGGTGCAACGTTCCTTTTGGTGGCCTGATCTAAGGAAGGATTGTAAAGAGTACGTGAGAGCCTGTAGAACCTGTTGTTGTGCCAAAGGATCTAGATTGAAGCCATGGGGACTCTTAGATCCTCTACCAGTGCCTCCAAGACCCTGGTTTTCAATTGCCATGGATTTTATTGTGGAATTGCCTGTTTCGGAAGGATTTAACACCATTTTTGTGGTAATAGACCGATTGTCTAAGATGGCGCACTTCATACCCATGCATAATACACCGTCTGCACAAACAACAGCTACTACCTTTATCAGAGAAATTGTTCGGCTGCATGGTGTCCCAGGAGATATAGTCTCTGACAGAGGGACTCAGTTTACTTCCCGGTTTTGGAGAGCATTATGCAAACTACTGGATATACAATTACATTTTTCATCGGCCTACCACCCTCAGTCAAATGGACAAACGGAACGAACAAATCAGACTTTAGAACAGTACCTCAGGTGTTTTTTGACTACTACACAGGATAATTGGCTTCATCTGTTACCTTTGGCTGAATTTGCTTACAATAATTCCTGTCATATAGCTATTCAACAATCCCCGTTTTTTGCAAATTACGGGTTTCATCCCACCTTCTTGCCTAATCTAATTCCAGAGGCATCTGTACCAGCTGCAGGGGAGCTAGTCCACTTCCTCTCTGACAATAACAAACTTCTTCAGGACAACATGGCTAAAGCACAAGAGGCGTTTAAGAGAAATGCTGATGTCCATAGAAGAGGGGAGCTGGAATTAACAGTGGGAGATACTGTGTTTTTATCTACTGCACATCTGAAATTGCCAGGTCCTTCACGCAAACTGGGATCTAAGTATATCGGTCCCTTCCCTGTAAAAAAGAAGATTGGTCAAGTGGCTTATGAGCTCACACTTCCCAAGACTCTCAAGATCCACCCAGTTTTCCATGTGTCTCTTCTTAAACCAGCAGTTGCAGATGTTTTTCCAGATCGCAATGTGGGCCCTCCAGCACCTATTGAAATTGATGGTGAAGAGGAATTTGAGGTGGAGGCTATTCTGGACTCTAGGAGAAGAGGTAGGAAAATCCAGTATCTGGTCAAATGGGAAGGCTATGGTCCGGAAGAGAGCTCTTGGGAGCCAGCTGTTAATATTCATGCTAATCGCCTAGTTAAGGAGTTTCATCGGAAATACCCTCATAAGCCTGTGTCAGAGGGCATCCGGAGGCTGCCTTTAAGGAGGGGGCATTGTCACGGTCACTTACCTGTCCAGGCGAGGCGGCTGGCACGCACGGATGTCGGCAGGCGTCCGGGGGCATCTCGGCCGGTCTCCATAATCGGCGGCCTGGCGTGGTGCGCTCATGCGCGTCGCGTCGGGCGGCGCAGGCAGTGGCGCCGGAAGGCGTTGCTGTGAGTGCCGCGCGCGCGCGTGCGTGAGGGGCGTCTGTTTGTACATGTTGCTCTGACGTGGGCGTTGCGTGGCGCCGTGCGTTTCTGCGCACGCGCGTCGTACGTTACGCTGGGCACGCCCAAACGGCCTATTTAAGCCTGGAGAGCACCACACTCTGGTTGCTGTAGTATTGCAGCAAGTTCTGTGAGTGTGTGTGTTCCCGTGTGCTGACTAAGCTCTGCCCTGATCTGATGTTACTGAACCTGGCTCGTCTGACTACCCGCTCTGTTGCCGACCTTTGCCAAGTACGACTACCCTCTCTGCTGCCGACCACTGCCTGTCTGATTACCCGCTCTGTTGCCGACCTCTGCCAAGTACGACTACCCTCTCTGCTGCTGACCACCGCCTGTTTGAGTATCCGCTTTGCTGCCAGACCTGTGCCCGTTCCTGGACCTGCTTCAGTCCTCAAGTCTACCTGGTGTTTGAGTCATTGCAGTACCAGACTCAACCTGTGGGAGCGCTACAGTGACTTCCTGCAAGCGCTCCTGCCCCGTGCCAACTGGAGATTCCTGTTTCCACTCCAGGGTTTCCCGTTGGTAAGTTGCAAGAGCTGCTACCTCCAGCACATCGGTCTCCAACCCTCAAGGTACCTTACACTCTCTCTCTCTCTCTCTCTCTAGTAGGCATGGTCACCGCTTTCCGCGGAATTGTATTTTTGTGCATAAATGGATTGAGCATAAATGGTACATGCTAGGCTGGCTTCAGCATGTAGTGTTGGTGGTGGCAAGGCCATGCCTGGCTTCATATCCTTAAGCAGTGGCTGGATGGTGTAATGTTTAAGGGCTTTGCCTCTGACACAGGAGACCAGGGTTCGAATCGCGGCTCTGTCTGCTCAGTAAGCCAGCACCTATTCAGTAGGAGACCTTAGGCAAGTCTTCCTAACACTGCTACTGCCTATAGAGTGTGCCCTAGTGGCTGCAGCTCTGTTGCTTTGAGTCCGCCAGGAGAAAAGTGTGATATAAATGTTATTTTTCTTTTGGACTGAGCATAAATTGTACATGCTAGGCTAGCTGCAGCTAGCTTCAGCTAGAAGTGTTGGTGGTATAATGGATATGTTAGTTACCTACCATACACTGATATCTGGGTTCAATCCCCAGCTCTGGTGCTTTGAGTCTGCCAGGAGAAAAGCATGATATAAATGTTATTTTTCTTTTGGACTGAGCATAAATTGTACATGCTAGGCTAGCTTCAGCTAGCTTATATCAAAATAGATTATTCAATGGTCACACAGCCTCACAAAGTATACCAAGTTGCCATTTATTATATCAAAATTTCTGCCCGCTAGTCCAGGCCTTACCTTCCTACATACAAGATACGCGTGATGTCCTGGGTGTCCTGGCCGGTTTCAGGGTGCCCCCGGGGTCCATCTTTGTCGGGATCGACGTGGAATCGCTTTACACGTCGATTCCCCATGAGGAGGGGCTCCGGGCAATGTCCTTCTTCCTCCGTGAGCGGCACCCCTCTTCAATGGCCCACAATGCCTTCATAGTGGAGGCCATGAAGTTAATCCTTACCCGAAATTGCTTCGTTTTTGAAGGGTAGTTCTATCAACAGCTGCGGGGAACTTCAATGGGGGCGTCGTGTGCACCGGCCTATGCTTGTTTACATTTAGGACTCTGGGAACGGGAACAGGTATATCCCAGCCCTGAGTTAGGTGCACACGTCGCCCTCTGGATAAGATTCATTGACGACGTGATGGTGGTATGGACGGGCACTGCTGCTGAATTGGCACAATTTATGCTCAAATTGAACAATAACACTAAAAATATTCGTCTGACTTTTTCATCCGGCACAGAGATCTCCTTTTTGGATCTCATGCTGAAAATTGAGAGCGAGACGATTGTCACAACGACATTTCGCAAACCCACGGCCGGCAACACTGTCCTACATGCAACCAGCCACCATCCGTCGTCTCTGAAGAAAGGAATCCCATATGGGCAGTTCCTCCGCCTTCGGAGAAATTGTTGTAGAGATGAGGATTTCAGAAAAGAAGCACGCAGTATGTACCAACGTTTCCGCGAACGCGGTTACGCGCATTTATTGCTTCGAAGTGCCCTGCGGCGAGCGTGGAATTTGGACAGAAAACAGTTGGTGATGCCAGGAGGGATGCCGCGTAAAGATGAGGAGGGGGGACATATGCGCCTTGTGACCGGCTTTGGAGCCCACTGGAATAATTTACGTGAATTATTGAATACATTTTGGCCAATACTCACCTCAGACAAAGAGGTGGCCAAAATAGTTGGACCTAGACCATTATTAACAGCTAGACGAGCACCTAACCTAAAGGATAGACTAGTACATAGTGAACTAATAAAAGGTCCCTCAACATGGCTTGATAGTAGGAAACCAATGGGGATGTTCAAATGCTCCAAGTGTAAACTGTGCCCACATGTGGATCGTGCCGATGTGTTTGAGACTAGCAATGGTGACAAGATGTACTCTATTAATTATTTTATCAATTGTGACACCACAAAGGTGGTATATATGATACAATGTCCCTGCGGGCTCAAATACATCGGTAAGACCAAAAGGGCCTTAAAGGAGCGGGTGCTCGAACATTTTGCAAAGATAACCAAAGGTAAATCAATCGGGGTTATCTATGATCACTACAAGGAGCACCATCAAAATAGTCTAAGGGGCACCACGGTCAAGGGGATCTATAAACTAAAAATATCTAATAGACGGGGTGACTTTGACGAAATACTCTATTGCAAGGAGGCAATGTGGATCTTCAAACTTGACACTGTGGTGCCCAATGGGCTAAATGCTGAACTGGATCTTTCCCCCTTTTCTGAGAGCTAATAAATATAACTAATAAGTAGAGGTATTGACCTACTAAAACCTTTTCATTTATGACATAGTACTCCATGCAGTGTAGAACCTATGTATTTTTACGCGCTTTGTGGAAGGAATCTCCCTTTCATAATAAATATATCTCTTCCCCTTTCTTGAGTGATCTATATGGATGGGTAAAGCATGGTGTTTAAATGGATCCGCATTGAGTGGTCATGGTGCCATCAGAGACATTATGTGCCTGCTGTCGATACCCCTGTATCTATGTATAAGAATAAAACGATCAGAGGAAGCCTGATGGGACTGGTACTTCGTAAATATGATGAAATAAAACTGCTCGCCTTGATGGGATAGGAAATAACGGTGACGAAATGGAAACATCATGGAAATGATTTTCTACTTATGTATGTGATCATGAACAGTACTGGTGGACCGTAATTAGTTTGAATCAAATGAGATGATGGACGGTCCTGAATGATGCTGACATGGGCATTAATGGATGGGTAGTGCTCACCTTCAACCCACGATCACACTGCCATAATGCGAAATGTAATTAAAATAGTCCGCGTTATATGCCTCATGCCGTGTTTAAAATCCGAATGGCTGTCATGGCAATGTGATGCTGAAGGTGGAGTCTCAGTTCCGTATAAGAGGTGACGTCTAGGTTGCAAGACCACACTCTGATGAAACGTCCAATGCGGACATGAAACGCACCCATTCACACACGTGAGTCACGGAACTCCGGCTTGGCGTCCTCCGCGGCGGAGTGAGCGGACAGTTGGAGCCAGCAGCACAACGTTTCTAAGTCCTCCAAGCGGTTTGGACCACATTGCAGGTGGCAGCGGAGTTCCAGTGACTGGATGCCTATGTGAGCAAACTCTGGTGAGAGCTAATCCCTCATGTTGTACAACTAACGGCAGACATTGCAAGTCCCTATGTCACTTTTTGCGGACTGAACTGTTGGAGATATTGATTTCTTAAAGGGGGCCCCCCACCATTAGACACATGGCACATGTATGTGTGTTGAGTGAGTGCGCGGACGGAAGTTGAGTGTGGCAACTGTCTATTATCTGGCCAGATATAGTCTGCCTCTACATCCACTGAATCAAATCCTTATGGTATGATATAGTTTGATAACGCAGTCTGCGTCAATATGCAATCCGATCATTGTTTTTAAATGTGTGTTTTTTCTACTGTGATGAATTACAACGTGGTATTTACATCTATGTGAGGCCTGGTGTCTCTTATGAAATGTTGATATAATAAATGGCAACTTGGCATACTTTGTGAGGCTGTGTGACCATTGAATAATCTATTTTGATATAAGCTTGCTGTATAGGTTAGCCTCCTCTCCATGGTGGGATATTGGTTCCAAGGAAGAGACGTCACTTATTCTTAATTTAATTGTGTTAGCTTCAGCTAGCTCCAGCTAGAAGTGTTGGTGGTATAATGGATATGTTAGTTACCTACCATACTACCGATACCTGGGTTCAATCCCCAGCCACGGTATGTTAGCTGGCTTTTGAAATACTGGAATTCCCTGGCAGATGAGACCCTCCTCCCTCCGGTAGGGAGAAGGGTAGAAGGGTGGAGGGAGGAGGGCCAGGTATTAGAACACTTGAAACATGTTTTCTAATATTATTTTGGCCAGTAGAAATTTTTAAAAAGTTCGCATCCCCATTGAACTCTATTGCGGTTCGCAAACTTTTTCGTGAACCGAACTTTCCGCGGAGGTTCGTGAACAGGGTTCGCAAACCGAAAATCGTAGGTTCGCGACATCTCTAGCTGTCGGCGATTACGTCGGTAGCTCATCTCAGCGGCAGATAGAGGGTGGATGCACACGCTGTGCGACCTCTTATGGCCTCAGGAAGCGTGTCAGCTGACAGCCGGTCAGCTGACACACAGGGCTGCATCTCCAGCTCCTGATTGTGGGGCGGTTGGGGGCGTGGCTTCCCTGCCGTCTCGGGCTTTTTAAGCCATGTGCTGACAGTCTCACATTGTCTGTCGTAGCTAACACTTTGCAGTGGAGGCTTCAGACCGTAGTCAGATCCGTGTGTGCTTGAACCGGCAGGACCCCGGGGATTCACACTTAGCTCAGGATTAACATATTATTGTGATTGTATTATTGACCTCTGCCTTGCCTCTTACTATTCTTCTGCATAACGATTCTGTACCTTTGCCTATCTGATCTGTTGCCGACCTCTGCCTGAATAAACACTTTGATTTGCCTTACGATTTTGTACCTTATCTGCCAGATCTGTCAACGACCCTGCCTGTTGACCATTTGTTATCTGTACCAGTGACAGTATCACCTACTACTGTCACTGTTTGTATTATACCATTGTTTGTTTGTCTGCTAGTGCCCTTATACACTAGCAGATCGTTACACTAGGTGTTTGTACCCTTGATTTCACAAAGGAAGAGTTAGAAACCATTAATTGACCCCCACGTGGGGGAATTAGCCATTTTTTAATTGACCACACATGAATTAACCACCCTGGCATTCTGATTAAATCGCCAGGGTGGCTGCGGGAGGGTTTTTTTTAAATAAAAAAAAAAACTATTTCATGCAGCCAACTGAAAGTTGGCTGCATGAAAGCCCACTAGAGGGCGCTCCGGAGGCGATCTTCCGATCGCCTCCGGCGCCCAGAATAAACAAGGAAGGCCGCAATGAGCGGCCTTCCTTGTTTTGCTTACATCGTCGCCATAGCGACGAGCGGAGTGACGTCATCGACGTCAGCCGACGTCCTGACGTCAGCCGCCTCCGATCCAGCCCTTAGCGCTGGCCGGAACTTTTTGTTCCGGCTACGCTGGGCTCAGGCGGCTGGGGGGACCCTCTTTCGCCGCTGCTCGCGGCGGATCGCCGCAGAGCGGCGGCGATCAGGCAGCACACGCGGCTGGCAAAGTGCCGGCTGCGTGTGCTGCTTTTTATTTCATCAAAATCGGCCCAGCAGGGCCTGAGCGGCAGCCTCTGGCGGTGTTGGACGAGCTGAGCTCGTCCAGACCGCTCAGCAGGTTAAACAGAGCAAAAAGGAAAAAAAATGTTGCTGCACAAATCAACTAAGCCAAAATCATTAAACCATTCTTAAAGGGAAACTGTACAATATTTATTTCTCAGAATGATTTAAAGTTTTCTGTAATACAATTTATCCTTTGTGTATGAGTCCAGAAAACATGTCTTCAGAATGTATCACCATCATAAACCACCTCGTTTATATATTTTGGCAAAGTGTTACCTTTGGAAGCTTGTGCCATATGTGTAGTTTTCCCCGTAAAACAAATCCAATATTGTATAGCACTGAAGATATCCAACAGTTTAACAACGTAAGACTTCACACCTATTGTTACAGAAATTATTTTAAGCTGCTGATCCATGAACTTTTGTGAGTTCAGAGAGGTTGAAAAAATTCTGTCAGTTTCTTTTTCATGCTACATGTTGGCCTCACGGGAAGCACTTATTCTCATTTTTCCCAAAGGAAAAGCAGGATTGTATGAAGGGCTTTAAGAATTCATAAAATAAAATAAGTACATTAGTTTTAATACTCTCCTGCAGGTTTTCTAAAAATTGCATACTACAAATCTGTTTTGCTTTCTGGCTCCCATGTATTATCTTTCTACAGAACTTTCTTTTAACCTTCTTGGCGGTAACCCCGAACGTAGTTCGGGGTAAGCCGCCGGAGGGTGCCGCTCAGGCCCTGCTGGGCCGATTTGTTTAATTTTTTTTTTGCTGGACGCAGCTAGCACTTTGCTAGCTGCTCCAGCACCCTGATCGCCGCCGCCGCGCGCCCGATCGCCGCTATACGGTGCGGCGCGCGGCCCCCCCCCCCAGACCCCGTGCGCTGCCTGGCCAATCAGTGCCAGGCAGCGCCGAGGGGTGGCCCGGGACTCCCAATGACGACCCGACGTCAGTGACGTCGGTGACGTCATTCCGCCCCGTCGCCATGGCGACGGGGGAAGCCCTCCAGGAAATCCCGTTCTTTGAACGGGATTTCCTGATCGGAGATCGCCGAAGGCGATCGAAGAGGGCGGGGGCATGCCGCTGAGCAGCGGCTATCATGTAGCGAGCCCTGGGCTCGCTACATGATATAGAAAAAAAAAATTAAAAAAAACCTGCCGCGCTGCCTCCTGGCGTATTTTTTTATACCGCCAGGAGGGTTAAATTATAGTTAAATCTTTTGGATTTTAAGAATAGAAAACTTGCAGTGGGAGAATCATTAGGTGGTCATTTTCTATTTTTTCTTTTTAAAGCCAGTTGCTTTACTATTATGCTGATCTCCTGACTTCAGTGATTGCAACCCACTTCCAGAAAAAGAAAACAGAATTAAGCCAGACTTGAACTGGAGCCCCTCTACTGTTGAGACAAAAATGCAATTCATTCAGTTTAGCTCCATACATTAAAAAGGGCGGAGCTACAGGCGTGGGCAAGTCGACATGCTGAACTTTGTGTTATGATATGCGTGATTTTATTGGAGAAATGTGAGTGCACTACCTTTTAAAATTTTTAATAAATGATACGTTTTACACTATGATAAGCTCCTTTAGTCCCTAGGTTTGCAGCACAAGGTTTGAGGCTGTGAGACCTGTTTACAGAGATTTATACTGCTGAGGTACTGCTGTGGAGACTGCCTGGGATAAAAAACAAACGTGGTTGCAGTCTTATAACCTGGACAGCAATCAATAAGGGTAGAGGCCACTGGTGATGGTATAACAGATTGATGCACATGGGGAAGTCAACTGTGGGATTTGAGCTTTTTTTTGCTGTCTGTTGCCTGGCAGCTAAAATATATGGTGAGCACCTGTGAGACCCAGTCCCCTGGTGTATGCACTGTAAGGAATCCTTTTCCACTGTGTGGGCAGTGTAGAAGGATTGGTGATAGTTGTGGCTTTTATTGTTGTTTGTGACCTGGCAGCTACAGCACATGGTGAGGACCTGTGAAACCTAGAATTCTGGTGGATTGACACACAAGTGGCTTAGTGGCACTGGGGTGTTTGTGAATAGGAGACAACCTTATTGCAACAGTGTTATGCTAAGTTTTGTTTTCTTTTTTCTTTCTGAGTGACATATTATGAAACACGGAGGTGATACATGAGAGTGCAGGATTATTTGGAGATTTTGGACTATACACTATATGCTTGGTGACTGATGCTGTGACCCATGGACACGTAATTTTATGGACTGAGTTATCAATTATTTATATTGTGTTATTGTGTTAGAAGTGAGTGAGCGCACATTTACATTGGGTTGATTATATAGCTCCATACATTGTACAGGTCAGTAATAACCTTATTTCAGCTTGAACACATGTACTTCCAGTTTTCCAAATGTGCACATAAAGATAAATTATCTCATAGTGTTCCTAACAGAGACCATGATAAGGAATTGCCCAGTCGTTCCTATTAGTGACTTTGTTGTCAGTCCCTACAGGTGTGGAAAATAAGCATCAAGCTCAAATCTGTGGAGATACTGGTTTCTATTGAAAGATCGGTTGTTTATAGGCAGTCTGTAGTCCACCATGAGACTAGGAATATTCAGGCCAGCACAGAAGAACAATATCAGCTTCAGCCAATATTGAAAATTAATAGTTGTATTGGCTATTGAAATTGAAACAAGCTTTTTAACCTCTACACCTCAAAGGGTTTCTCCTCTTAAAAAACCAGAGCAATTTTCACCTGTCAGCACTCCTTCCATTCATTCACCTATAACTTTATTACTACTTATCACAATGAAACAACCTATATCTTGTTTTTTTGCTACTGATTAGGCTGTTTTTGGGAGGTACTTTTTGCTAAGAATTATTTTATTCTAACTCAGTTTTAATGGGAACAATAAGAAAAAAATTGAAAAAAATAATTATTTCTCAGTTTTCAGCCATTATAGTTTCAAAATAAAACATGCTAACGTAATTAAAACCCACACATTTTATTTGCCCATTTGTATCGGTTATTGCAATGTTTAAAATTTTCCCTAGTACAATGTATGGCGCCAATATTTTATTTGGAAATAAAGGTGCATTTTTTCAGTTTTGGGTCTATCCCTAATTACAAGCCCATAATTTATAAAGTAATTGTAGTATACAGTTTTTGTATACATATTAAAAAAGTTTAGTACCTAAGGTACCTATTTATGTATTTTTTTTTATTTGTAATTTTTTTTATTAAAAAAAATAAAAAATAAAAAATGGTAACTTTAGAGGAGTGTGGGAGGTCAAGGGTTAATTAAAAAAAAGGTAACTAGGGATGATTAACTGAAGAAAAAAGGGGATGTAATATTACAATTTGGCCACAAGTTGTGATTTCAGCTCCGTACTATTAGTACAGAAACGAAAACACTACATGCACGGGATTCATGAATGGCAGAGCCGTCTGAATAGACAGCTGCAGCCATTCACAGGGGAACTTAGATCAATGAATGGGATTTTGTTTTCCCATTCATTGATCTAGTGGCTGACGATCGGCGGTACTGAGCGTGGGAGGGCGTGCGGGGGGCATGCCGGGAGGGACGTAGTACCTATGCCACTACACAGAGTTGTGGCATTTTGCAGGGGCATAGTTACTCGTCCCGGTAGAGGTGAAATGGATAATAATGTTACATAACAAAGAATCTTCTGGCGCCTTAATATACATTTATAGTTATTTTCAAAGATAAAATACCTAATTTGCACATGTGTTCTGTTCGGTGACTCAAAGCCTTAGAATCAAAGGATCACAATGACAACCAGACAAGTAACGTTTTAAAAAAAGGAAAGAAAATGGCATGTTTAATATTACTATCACTTCAGATTACTCTATACTCACCAAACAGACCTAGAATATTTTAGCAACAGTACACACAGCTAAATGTATATTTAACAAAATTTGATCAATTAGATATTTTGGGGAAAATAATTCCCTGCAGATCGATTCAATCTGCAGGGAATCAAACAGGAAAGTTGATAAGTGTATGGGAACTTTCATCTTATAACTGAGGATTTGCATTCAACTGCATGAAAAGTTTTTTTCCTATAATTCTTGTGTGGAAGTTGTGCCATGCATTGGAATTAATGAGGCACAGGGTGAATGGTAGGTGACAGAGGCAATATTAACCAGAGCTGACAATAGAGTATACTAATATTGGGAGGCAACCAGGTCAACAGAGGGGAGTTTAGATAGAACAGGAGTTAGATAGGTAAGGGAGTATGAAAATACAGTTTGATTTAGATTACAGAAGTCTCTCGATCATTGACCTGATCTAAAAGGGGATAATAAGAGAAGACAGGATGTAGAGAAGTAAAATGTAAAAAAGTCGTGGTAGCAAAAGGGAAAAAATACTGTGTTATTGAGGGTGCAAAGAATAAATACAACAAGGTCAAGTGAATGTTCAACAAGGTAAAGCTGGCTGTATATGCTTTTACGGAGCCAATGATAGAAAGGAAATTAGTTGATACAGAGTTGCATGACTCAAATTGCAATACTGAAGTCACCTAAGACCAAAGTGGGAGAGTCACGGTAGACAATGCCAAGGAGCCAGAAGGCAAAGTTTTCCAAAAAAACAGAAACTGGTCTAGGAAGTCAAAAGGCAGCAGCAATTACGAAGGGGCAAAACGGATGACTAGAAAAAGGGGCAAAAATTATTGATAGCAGGTACCTTAAATGAAGAGAAGATGAAAGAATGTGGTATAGGAATGTTACTGTAGGAAAAGTGGGAGGAGCCTTGACACTACTGACCCTTTAGTCAGTAAGCTAGGTCTAGATGTGTGGGTTAAGTGCAGAGCTCCACAGGAGAGAAGAGCAGCTAAGGTGGAGTCAAAGGATGAAAGCCAGGTTTCATTGAGGTTAATGCATGAAGCAGCAGCATTATTGCTGTGTGAGGACAGCATGCTTTAATATAACTCCAAAAATTCACACGTCACCCACCTTCTGGGCCTAAGACAGACCCTCGTGCCGGTGCACTTCTCCTGCAGGTACACCACTCCTGCTTCACTTAGCGTAGAAATTCAAAAACGGAGACTGCACACAAAGGGCTTTAGCAACAAGCTGTATTAGTGAGCATGTAGAGGCACATACACAACATGTTTCGGGCGGAGGAAGGCTCCGCCCGAAACATGTTGTGTATGTGCCTCTACATGCTCACTAATACAGCTTGTTGCTAAAGCCCTTTGTGTGCAGTCTCCGTTTTTGAATTTCTATGCTTTAATATAACCATTACTACTGCCAGCAGTGTACCATGAGTTACGCTATTAGCGCAAAACCGCAGTACTCAAGTAACTCCAGTGTTGCTATGGTAATGCACATTACTAATGCTCATTTCCATATCAACACGGGTCACTCTAATAGTGTAACATCATGGAAGACTGCTGGCGGCAATGGTAATATTGTTGTGCACGGTCTGTGCACAGCAATATTACCACTGCTTTGTACATCAACTACATTAAGGGCTGGGATGTCTGGTTATTGTTGGTCTATGAGCTATTAAAATATGACAACATTATTCTGACTTCTAATGCTAGTTCAGTCATTGAGTCTTGCCATCCATCTATTTAACCCATTCAGGTTCCGTGGTTTTCACGTGAGAAATGTTCACCTCCCATTCATTAGCCTATAACTTTATCACTACTTATCACAATGAACTGATCTATATCTTGTTTTTTCCGTCACCAATTAGGCTTTCTTTGGGGGGTACATTTTGCTAAGAGCCACTTTACTGTAAATGCATTTTAACGGGAATAATAAGAAAAAAAATGGAAAAATTCATTATTTCTCAGTTTTCAGCCATTATAGTTTTAAAATAATACATTCCTCCATAATTAAAACTCACGTATTGTATTTGCCCATATGTCCCGGTTATTACACCGTTAAAATTATGTCCCTATCACAATGTATGGCGACAATATTTTTTGGGGAAATAAAGGTGCATTTTTTCCATTTTGCATCTATCACTATTAACAAGTTTAAAATAAAAAAAATATAGAAATATTTAATCTTTACATTGATATTTAAAAGGTTTAGGCCCTTAGGTAAATATTTACATGTTTTTTTTTATTGTAATGGTTTCTTTTTTTTATATTAAACATTTTATTTGGGTAGTTTTGGGAGGGTGGGAGGTAAACAATAGATTTATAATGTAAATGTGTGTTCATTTTAATTTATTTTTATTTTCATTTGTAGTATTACTTTTTGGCCACAAGATGGCGGCCATGAGTTTGTTTACATGACGTCACTCTAAACGTAACACACGCTTAGAGTGACGCATCGGGGAGGGAACGGCCAGAAAAGGCGCAGCTTCCGAGAGAAGGTGTCGCTTTTTCAGCGGGGCAGAGGAATCAGTGATCGGGCACCATAGCCCGATACATTGATTCCCTGGCTACCGAATCCACGGCCGGGAGTGCGTGTGCACTATCGGCCGCGGGAGTGCGCGGTAGCGCGCATGGTTCCTGGACGTAGTTTCTACGTCCAGGAACCAAAATAGGTTAAATATTAGTTTGAAACCTGAATTCTGGTACCTTCTAACGTCTATGTAATCTCACAATGCAATGTAATGACACTCTACCACACAGTTTCCTATAGTTGGCAGATTTAGAGATAATACTAGAAAGTTTGACTGGTGTGTGAGCTAGACAAATGTTCGACAGAATGGTAAAATTAATAGTTATAGGTTTACATATATTTCTAGTCACTATGTTATACTCTCTCTTGATAATCTTCATTGCCTTCCTGAATTAATTTTTTAAAGCTTTGTGCCATATAACGTAAAGAAAAACGAGAAAAAAAACCTGAGTAAGTTGCTATAGGATATTTATTGAAATCTCCTTATTTTGTTTTCTGCATATTTCCATAAATCAGCATACTTCGATTGCACAGCGCCTGTTAGAATGAATAAACTCCCCTAAGAAATTAAAAGTTTATACAACTATTTACTGCATAGACTAAAAGATCCTTCAGATGTCAGGAAAGAAGTCAAAGAAGTGTTCATGAAGATCTACTTCTTTAATAAGAACACCAGGCAAAAAACCCTAGACAGATGGAATTAAGTGGTAAGAGTTCCCATACCTTCAGAAGTAAGACACTGAAGAACTATGGGTTTCTTTTTCCATCATTCTTCATTTCATAAAAGAATGAAAACTATCAAGGGATTTTATACTGAACACCCTTTGAACTGCTTCAGATTCTGAGATGCAGCTCATTGTCTGTGCAATAAATCCCACAGACCCTACAGTTACGGTAACCATAAATGTTCTTGAATGAACCATACATTCATATAAAACTCAACGACTTAACCCTTTGCTTTTCAAACATGTTCTCCCAGTCTCAATTTGTATGGTGATATTTATAACAAAACATCATTTAAATTAAACTTCATTTTGCCCCAAAACCCAAACTAGGTAAGGATTTAAAGTATTTTAGCAAGATGTATTGCACAGACTTGCCTGTTTCTGGTCTGGACTGGAGAAGAACATACCATTTACTGTAATTACTAAGATTTCTGTTTGGATCTAAGATATTGGCCACAGTTCACTAAGCTTATCTCCTGTCTTTAATAACAATTCTCTTCTGTTACTGTTATCACCATGGTGATATATAATTTAGAATTCACGAAGCAATTTATGTCATGCAGTCCTAAAGTTAAAGGTTCTGCTTTTAACTTAAGGATTGGTTTCTAAAGTTAAGTTTTCAATCCTTAAGATAATGACTAAATTCTAACCTTAAAGCCATCCTACCTGCATGTGCTCCTCCCCTCCCTATCTACTGAATGTAAGAATAACTCTCACTGTGAAAACGTATCACTACATGTTAATAAGGCATGCTTTTTTTAGTGAATTAAAATACCAATCAATGAGTGGTGACAAGTTTTCACTTGCCTTATTATTAGTGTTGGGCGAACAGTGTTCGCCACTGTTCGGGTTCTGCAGAACATCACCCTGTTCGGGTGATGTTCGAGTTCGGCCGAACACCTGATGGTGTTCGGCCAAACTGTTCGGCCATATAGCCGAACTAAGAGCGCATGGCCGAACGTTACCCGAACGTTCGGCTAGCACTGTGATTGCCCGAACGGGTCACGTGTAGTGTTGGGCGAACATCTAGATGTTCGGGTTCGGGCCGAACATGGCCGTGATGTTCGGGTGTTCGAGCCGAACTCCGAACATAATGGAAGTCAATGGGGACCCAAACTTTTGTGCTTTGTAAAGCCTCCTTATATGCTACATACCCCAAATTTACAGGGTATGTGCACCTTGGGAGTGGGTACAAGAGGAAAAAAAAATAGCAAAAAGAGCTTATAGTTTTTGAGAAAATCGATTTTAAAGTTTCAAAGGGAAAACTGTCTTTTAACCACTTGCCGACCGCGCACTCATACCGCGCGTCGGCAAAGTGGCAGCTGCAGGACCAGTGACGCAGTACTGCGTCGCCAGCTGCAGGCTGATTAATCAGGAAGCAGCCGTTCGCGCGAGCGGCTGCTTCCTGTCAATTCACGGCGGGGGGCTCCGTAAATAGCCTGCGGGCCGCCGATGGCGGCTCGCAGGCTAAATGTAAACACAAGTGGAAATAATCCGCTTTGTTTACATTGTACGGCGCTGCTGCGCAGCAGCGCCGTAAGGCAGATCGGCGATCCCCGGCCAATCAGCGGCCGGGGATCGCCGCCATGTGACAGGGGACGTCCTGTCACTGGCTGCACAGGACAGATAGCGTCCTGTGCAGCCCTGATCTCCGGGGGGAAGCAGGTAGGAGAGGGAGGGGGGAATTTCGCCGCGGAGGGGGGCTTTGAGGTGCCCCCCCCCCCCGCCAGCCACATGCAGGCAGGAGAGATCGGACCCCCCCAGCACATCATCCCCCTAGTGGGGAAAAAAGGGGGGTGATCTGATCTCTCTGCCTGCTACATGATCTGTGCTGGGGGCTGCAGAGCCCACCCAGCACAGATCACTCAACACAGCGCTGGTCCTTAAGGGGGGGTAAAGGGTGGGTCCTCAAGTGGTTAAATGTGGGAAATGTCTGTTTTCTTTGCACAGGTAACATGCTTTTTGTCGGCATGCAGTCATAAATGTAATACATATAAGAGGTTCCAGGAAAAGGGACCGGTAATGCTAACCCAGCAGCAGCACACGTGATGGAACAGGAGGAGGGTGGCGCAGGAGGAGAAGGCCACGCTTTGAGACACAACAACCCAGGCCTTGCATGAGGACAAGAAGCGTGCGGATAGCAATTTGCGTTTTGTCGCCATGCAGTCATAAATGTAATACAGATGAGAGGTTCAATAAACAGGGACCGGAAACGCTAACCCATCGCAGATGTTCATTGTTCATGTTACTTGTTTGGGGTCCGGGAGTGTTGCGTAGTCGTTTCCAATCCAGGATTGATTCATTTTAATTTGAGTCAGACGGTCTGCATTTTCTGTGGAGAGGCGGATACGCCGATCTGTGACGATGCCTCCGGCAGCACTGAAACAGCGTTCCGACATAACGCTGGCTGCCGGGCAAGCCAGCACCTCTATTGCGTACATTGCCAGTTTGTGCCAGGTGTCTAGCTTCAATACACAATAGTTGAAGGGTGCAGATGGATTGTTCAATACAGCTATGCCATCTGACATGTAGTCCTTGACCATCTTCTCCAGGCGATCGGTGTTGGAGGTGGATCTGCACGCTTGCTGTTCTGTGTGCTGCTGCATGGGTGTCAGAAAATTTTCCCACTCCAAGGACACTGCCGATACCATTCCCTTTTGGGCACTAGCTGCGGCTTGTGTTGTTTGCTGCCCTCCTGGTCGTCCTGGGTTTGCGGAAGTCAGTCTGTCGGCGAACAACTGGCTAGAGGAGGGGGAGGATGTCAATCTCCTCTTTAAAGTCTCCACAAGGGCCTGCTGGTATTCTTCCATTTTGACCTGTCGGACTCTTTCTTCAAGCAGTTTTGGAACATTGTGTTTGTACCGTGGATCCAGAAGGGTATAAACCCAGTAATTGGTGTTGTCCAGAATGCGCACAATGCGTGGGTCGCGTTCAATGCATTCCTAGGCCGAAGAGGTCATAGCCTAGGGTCACAAAAACCTGTTTATTTGGGCTATTTCAATGGTAGTGATAGTGACTTACATTAATCTCAGCCATGGCCGTTAGCAACGTCTGAATTTCACGAAATGTCTCATGCAGGTAGAAGACATATTGTTAGACTTGGATTCCAAAGATGGGGTCCCTACATCTCTGCAAACCAGAGTTACAGGGGTCCAAAATTGGTAAAATCCCCCATAGACTTTCATTGCCTCCCTATTTCACTTTCCAAAATCTCACATCTTTTCAAAGGGCAATGGCTCAGCAGTACCAAATTTTCTAGCATTGTAGGGACCCTTAGGGGGAACATGACTGGTGAGTTTCGGGCCCCTAGGCCAAAGAGGTCATAGCCTAGGGTCACAAAAACCTGTTTATTTTGCCAATTTCAATGGTAGTGATGGTGACGTACATAAATCTCAGCTATGGCCGTTAGCAACGTCTGAATTTCACGAAATGTCTCATGCAGGTAGAAGACATATTGTTAGACTTGGATTCCAAAGATGGGGTCCCTACATCTCTGCAAACCAGAGTTACAGGGGTCCAAAATTGGTAAAATCCCCCATAGGCTTTCATTGGGCCTACTATTTACCGTTCCAAAATCTCACACCATTTCAAAGGGCAATGGCTCAGCAGTGGCAAAACTCACCAGTCATGATCCCCCTAAGGGTCCCTACAATGCTAGAAAATTTGGTACTGCTGAGCCATTGCCCTTTGAAAAGATGTGAGATTTTGGAAAGTGAAATAGGGAGGCAATGAAAGTCTATGGGGGATTTTACCAATTTTGGACCCCTGTAACTCTGGTTTGCAGAGATGTAGGGACCCCATCTTTGGAATCCAAGTCTAACAATATGTCTTCTACCTGCATGAGACATTTCGTGAAATTCAGACGTTGCTAACGGCCATAGCTGAGATTTATGTACGTCACCATCACTACCATTGAAATAGCCCAAATAAACAGGTTTTTGTGACCCTAGGCTATGACCTCTTTGGCCTAGGGGCCCGAAACTCACCAGTCATGTTCCCCCTAAGAGTCCCTACAATGCTAGAAAATTTGGTACTGCTGAGCCATTGCCCTTTGAAAAGATGTGAGATTTTGGAAAGTGAAATAGGGAGGCAATGAAAGTCTTTGGGGGATTTTACCAATTTTGGACCCCTGTAACTCTGGTTTGCAGAGATGTAGGGACCCCATCTTTGGAATCCAAGTCTAACAATATGTCTTCTACCTGCATGAGACATTTCGTGAAATTCAGACGTTGCTAACGGCCATAGCTGAGATTTATGTACGTCACCATCACTACCATTGAAATTGGCAAAATAAACAGGTTTTTGTGACCCTAGGCTATGACCTCTTTGACCTAGGGGCCCGAAACTCACCAGTCTTGTTCCCCCTAAGGGTCCCTACAATGCTAGAAAATGTGGTACTGCTGAGCCATTGCCCTTTGAAAAGATGTGAGATTTTGGAAAGTGAAATAGGGAGGCAATGAAAGTCTATGGGGGATTTTACCAATTTTGGACCCCTGTAACTCTGGTTTGCAGAGATGTAGGGACCCCCATCTTTGGAATCCAAGTCTAACAATATGTCTTCTACCTGCATGAGACATTTCGTGAAATTCAGACGTTGCTAACGGCCATGGCTGAGATTTATGTACGTCACCATCACTACCATTGAAATAACCCAAATAAACAGGTTTTTGTGACCCTAGGCTATGACCTCTTCAGCCTAGGGGCCCGAAACTCACCAGTCATGTTCCCCCTAAGGGTCCCTACAATGCCAGAAAATTTGCCACTGCTGATCAATTGCCCATTGAAAAGATGTGAGATTTTGGAACTGTAGATAGGAGGCCCAATGAAAGCCTATGGGGGATTTTACCAATTTTGGACCCCTGTAACTCTGGTTTGCAGAGATGTAGGGACCCCATCTTTGGAATCCAAGTCTAACAATATGTCTTCTACCTGCATGAGACATTTCGTGAAATTCAGATGTTGCTAACGGCCATGGCTGAGATTTATGTACGTCACCATCACTACCATTGAAATAGCCCAAATAAACAGGTTTTTGTGACCCTAGGCTATGACCTCTTCGGCCTAGGACTGCATTGAATGCGACCCACGCATTGTGTGCATTCTGGACAACACCAATTACTGGGTTTATACCCTTCTGGATCCACGGTACAAACACAATGTTCCAAAACTGCTTGAAGAAAGAGTCCGACAGGTCAAAATGGAAGAATACCAGCAGGCCCTTGTGGAGACTTTAAAGAGGAGATTGACATCCTCCCCCTCCTCTAGCCAGTTGTACGCCGACAGACTGACTTCCGCAAACCCAGGACGACCAGGAGGGCAGCAAACAACACAAGCCGCAGCTAGTGCCCAAAAGGGTATGGTATCGGCAGTGTTCTTGGAGTGGGAACATTTTCTGACACCCATGCAGCAGCACACAGAACAGCAAGCATGCAGATCCACCTCCAACACCGAACGCCTGGAGAAGATGGTCAAGGACTACATGTCAGATGGCATAGCTGTGTTGAACAATCCATCTGCACCCTTCAACTATTGGGTATCGAAGCTAGACACCTGGCACAAACTGGCAATGTACGCAATAGAGGTGCTGGCTTGGCCGGCAGCCAGCGTTATGTCGGAACGCTGTTTTAGTGCTGCCGGAGGCATCATCACAGATCGGCGCATCCGCCTCTCCACAGAAAATGCAGACCGTCTGACTCAAATTAAAATGAATCAATCCTGGATTGGAAACGACTACGCAACACTCCCGGACCCCAACCAAGTAACATGAACAATGAACATCTGCGATAGGTTAGCGTTTCCGGTCCCTGTTTATTGAACCTCTCATCTGTATTAAATTTATGACTGCATGGCGACAAAACACAAATTGCTATCCGCATGCTTCTTGTCCTCATGCAAGGCGTGGGTTGTTGTGTCTCAAAGCGTGGCCTTCTCCTCCTGCGCCACCCTCCTCCTGTTCCATCACGTGTGCTGCTGCTGGGTTAGCGTTACCGGTCCCTTTTCCTGGAACCTCTTATATGTATTACATTTATGACTGCATGCCGACAAAAAGCATGTTACCTGTGCAAAGAAAACAGACATTTCCCGCATTTAAAAGACAGTTTTCCCTTTGAAACTTTAAAATCGATTTTCTCAAAAACTATAAGCTCTTTTTGCTAAATTTTTTTCCTCTTGTACCCACTCCCAAGGTGCACATACCCTGCAAATTTGGGGTATGTAGCATGTAAGGAAGCTTTACAAAGCACGAAAGTTCGGGTCCCCATTGACTTCCATTATGTTCGGAGTTCGGGTCGAACACCCGAACATCGCGGCGATGTTCGGCGAACGTTCGCGAACCCGAACATCTAGGTGTTCGCCCAACACTACTTATTATCACTAGCATGATCTTAATGAATTGTGGCCATTGTCACATTTGTTCTGAATATTAGATATTTACATAGTTCAGTTCAAATTCACATTCTTGGCACATTCAGAAGGCAAGTCTATAGTAGCTTAGTTGCTCAATCTGAGGATGGAGATGAGCTAAGATATCTGTGATTCATATTAAGGGGAAGGGAAACTATTGGATGCTTTAATCACCTGTTACATAGCCATGCCAAGGGTATGAGAGAGAGATTTGCACAAACCGCCATCTTGAGACGTGTGTTTAGCTAGTCAGATTAGTAGAGCTGAGATTACGTTTTTGTGTAATTTGCGTAATTATTGTCAGAGCAAAAAAAGTTACTTATTTCACTTAGTAGAGCTTTTAGTCATACAGTTATACAGGTGAGCTCTGTCAGTTGCTTAGTTTCTCACATGCAATTTATCTTACCTTTAGTAAAAGAAAAATAATAGACTCTACTTAGTGTTTATATAATTTAGTAACAAAGTCTATCCAGTTACTTGGCGAAGGGTGGGGGAAAGGGTGAGGGCTTGTCTTTTTGCTTAGTATGTCACATCCATGTTACTGGCCATTGCCAAACAATACAAAAGTACAAGTTATTGTTTTATATTCTCACTCATACAGTCTACCCAATGACACAGGGGTGTGCAATTTGCTTAATGTATTATTTTCAACTTATTGTTACCATTGTAAAAAAAAAAAAAAACTATTTTACACTCATTTATTTTTAGTCAAACTGCTCATCCAATTACAAAGAACTTAAATTAAGTACAGAATTCTTGGCTGCCATCCTTTATTTGTAACACTTTCAACCAACTGTCAAGTATGGTATTTTTTCAGGAAAACCAAAAACAAGGGGCTGCAGTAAAAAGTAAGATAAGGAATGCAGACAACTGACAAGGAATGTTGGCTATGGCACAGACGCAGTATTTACCTTACCTGGCTCCAGCACAGCTGCAGTAGTGGCTTTCTGATGAGCTCAGGCAGAAAAAGCTGAGCTGGAGCAGGTCCGCTCTACAGTGCAGACGCAGGCGACTCATGCCTGCTTAGTAAAGTGGACCAAATCGCGCCTGGTTATTTCCACCTAAGCCTGAATGGAAAGCCACGACCACACCTGCGCTGAAGCCAGGGAAAGTAAATATTTAGTGAGGAGGAGGGAAAAAAAGAAAGGGGAGAAGTTGGCACTACAGCTCACTCTGCGTATGACAGAGGGATATTGGCAGGATACACAGCCTTCCTATCCTTTGGCACAGCAAGCGTGCTCTGGCTTGGTTACTACAAGTAGTAGGAGTGGAAGAAAGAAAGTGCAAAAGTCGGCACTGCTGGCAACTGTATTTAATTCCAAAGGGTGGTTACACATCAAAATACATGTGAAGCAAAAGTTGCACATACCATAACGGTGGAGGCTGTGAGCTGGTGGTGGGTGCTGGACACAGATTAGCCTTACGCCGTTTCGCACTGTAAATGCGCTTCTACGGAGGCTGGGAGCCTCCGTAGAAGTGCATTTACAGCGCAAAACGGCTGTAAGGCTAATAATAATAATAATAATTATCTGAACATTTGTATAGCGCTTTTCTCCTGTCGGACTCAAAGCGCTCAAGAGCTGCAGCCACTGGGACGCGCTCAAGAGGCCACCCTGCAATGTTGCCTTGAACTCCTTACTGAATAGGTACTTGACCTAGCCAGGATTCGAACCCTGGTCTCCCATGTCAAAGGCAGAGGCCTTAACCAGTACTCTATCCAGCCACCACACCACCACCGTCTGTTCTGTAAGGGACAGCAACATTTAAAAAAGTTAATTATTTTGCCTTTTACTCTGTGACAAATGTGCACTTATATGTATGCATTTTAAAATGTACATTTTTTTCGATAATTGTCCTTCAACAGATCAAGTAACATATAGAAAATTAGTAAAGACTAGAGTTATTTTGTACTCCTAATAATTAGTAGTTCAACAAGATAATGACAGAAGACCACTCATATGATGTATGTGTCCATTGTGATACAGTACACATACAGGGGTATTTTATACATTTTAATGTAAAGCATTCCATTGAATTTAATATGCAAAATTTTAATTCAGAACATTCATAGTGATATATTAAAACATTTAATAAAATATATCTATGTTCAACACCAACCAAAGTCACATACTAGAATTTCAAGTGGAATTTTGTATAGCATATCGAAAAGACATATTAGTGACACAGAAGAGGTTATTGGTGCATTATATTGTTCCTTATTACAGCACAAATGTATTACCTAACATTAAAAGGCATAAACAATATATTTATTTCCCAAAGCTTTTGATATAAACAGCAGCTGCTGTATGCATTGTGAATTTTAAAGTCCCCTTGAGAAATACTTAAAGTGAGGAAAAGCCATCAGGATAGAAAATAGCAGCAAATAGTTTTGAAACGAAAATCAAAATATAACTGGAAAACTCTCTACAATTGTATCTCTTTTTCCTCTTCATTCAGTCACTAACAGACAAATGCTGTTAAAATGAATGGAGGAAAAACTGATCATTGAGAATCTCTAAAGACGGGATGGCCAACGTTCTATTTTCACAAGGGACACTTTTCTGGAATAAGACCAGTACATGGTGTCTGAGGAGGTTTCTATAGGGAGATCTAGTAGTGAACTACAAGCAATATTTAAAGTGGACCTGAACTCTTGCACACGACAGAAGGGAACATATAGAAATGCACCTAGTATGTATGTAGAGAGTTTAGCCTGTCCACTTATGCCTCATCTCTGACTAAGCACAAGTTGTAATTTTATTTTGAATCTTAGCTGTGTCATCTGACTGCCACGGCAGAGAGCTCATTAGTAAACACATGATGTAAACAATATGTCTGCTTCCATGAAAGCAGGAAATAGACAAATTACAGATTTATTGCAGGATTTGTATCAGCTGGAACAAATACATATTTTTCTTTAAAGGTTATTATGTTGTTGCTTATCTTTTAGAGTTGAGATGAAGTTCTGAGTTCAGGTCCACTTTAAACCAAACCAGTGTGCAAATGTTGTAGTCTCCATTCTAAACTCTGTTTGCAACAGGTGATTAAGGCACCACTGCCATATCACAAGTGGTTCAATGATATGGACAGAGAAACAGAAGGCTAAGACAGGGAGCACACTTACCAGAATCACATGTGCCTTACCATAGAATGGAAAACGCATGCGAATGTGCATGTAATGCAAGTCTGTGGAGTGCAAAAAAAGGCATTCCTGTGTGATTCACAACACGATTTTATGTGCATTCTAAAATCACTCAGCAAGTTATTTCTTGCCCCATTGGATCTGATTTGCATGCAATGCTTTCCGATGGGGTATAAAAAGCACATGCAATTCACATGATTTTCTTTGGGGGAGGGGGGAAGGGGGGAGGGAGAAAAATTATGAACATATTTCACTTGTCGAAATGTGCATATTTAATAAAAACATAAAATGGAAATAAAAATGCACGGAAAAGCAAATGGAAAAGCACAAATGCAGGAAAAAATGCAGAGCCACACATTGCAAAAAAAAGCATGCTTTTCAACGAGGACAAGTGTGCTCCCTGCCTTAGAGATAATTGCAGTTTTATGCAACTGAGTAAGTACTGTAGGCCAAAATAAAGAGAAAATGAGCCGAAGCTCAGGTTCAGAAACACATTTATCTAAGGAGAGGGAAGTCTGTGGATCCTAATGAGGCTTCCCATGGTGTGCTCTGGACCCCCATTGCTGTTTGCGGAGCCTACAGCTGTTCTGGCCACCATACTCCTCATCTGGCAGGGGTTCAGCAATGCTCGAGCAGTAGCATGAAGCCGCTTGTGCAAGAGTGGCTCCAGCTTACTGAGTAGACATGGCTGTTCTCATGCTGGTGCAGTATAGGCTATAGCCATGCTCGTGCTTGAAGAGGAACACGACCCTGATCAGATTACCGACAAGCCCTTGTCGATGATCTTTGGAGGACCCATGCTAAGCGAAGGGGGGGGGGGGGTTGGGTTTGAGGAAAGGAAAGCCTCATTAGGAAGAAGAGCTTCCCTCTTCTTAGATAAGAATGGGATTTTGTACCGAGCTTTGGTTCAAATGCACTCCAAGACTGTACCCAGACTTGGTGGAATGATAGTATAAGTTCAAGAACTGCCCATGCTGCTTGAAGCAGAAGGCTAAGAGGAAAAATTGTGGTTTTCCTCCTGGTGTCAAAGGGTCAGGAACAAGAACACCTCCAATGGATTATCCCAGAGGGTACTGGCACACAGACGGTCTATGGTATATCTATTATTGCATATCCATAACTTTTCAAGCATCCCCAGTGAGATTATAAGTTATTTGGCAAGCTAGAATTGAATAAAAAAATGTTTTGCTATCAGGTGGTAAGGATTTATCCTCCCAGTTTACAGTAACAATTTCTGATGTTTGTCAGTAAGTATCTGTGTTCTTGGATTGGAAACACCACATCCCTGAATATTTAAATAAATCCAGAACAGCCCACTGACTGAAGGTATAAGAAGGTATAAAGTGCTTAGTAAAAAAAACAAAAAAACCACACAGCAAACTAGACAAGATGACCACAGGAACTAAAGAACAAGCAGGGCACTATACACAACACAGAACACTGAGCAATGAAGAACAACACACTGATACACACATACATGTAAAAATCAAGCAAAGGCAGCAAAGTACATATACAGTACAGCACTGGGCTAAATCAACGACTAATGAAATGCTGAGCTGCATGACAAACATTCTGTTGGCTGCTCTGAAACAGTATCAAAACAAAGGTCTGTGTGAATGAACCTTTAAAGGAGCACTTTATTTTTACTTTATTATTCACATTAATTACATAATTGGGATGCCTGAAGGGAGTACAAGCTAATGTGCAATCAATATATTTCATAGCTTTCTGTCTCTGTGTGAGATGTCCGCTGCAGGCTGCACTTATCTTAAAATAAAAAAAATTTAAAAAAACCCTCTTACACCCTTCCTGCAATACAATTTCCACATCAACACCACATTCAAAATACCATATATACTGTATATATATGTATATATATATATATATATATATATATATATATATATATATATATATATATATATATATATAAAAATAATCAAATTGCCACAAGCAGTGCCTACAAGTTCAGAATTTCAACATTTTTATATTTGGCTGTAAAAAAAAATACTTCAATACTCAAATTATCTTGTGCATGCTGTTGAAATCAGAGTGGGTGCCTCAATCCTTGTCTCCGCAGCAACATACTGCCAAACTTCACTATAGGCTCGGATGACTATGTTACTCCTTAAACAATGTTAGATCAAATCACCTTGAGAACATACAATTTTTTACTGCAGACTAATAAAATCATATTGTTAAACCAACTGTGAAACAAACAGCAGCCTCTATAATAATATGCAAGTGTCTCTGTATCCCTGTGCCCAACTTTGTGTGTGTGTGTGTGTGTGTGTGTGTGTGTGTGTGTGTGTGTGTGTGTGTGTGTGTGTGTGTGTGTGTGTGTGTGTGTGTCCATGCAGGCAGGGATGCAGAGACTGTGTAGAGCGGAGGGAGGACGGGGCCAGAAGGGGCGGGCGTGTGGGCGCGCGTGTGCACGAGCGGCGTGCATGCGCCGCTGGAGGAGTGCAGGCAGACCTAGCACATTTTTAAACAGGCTAAGGTTACTAGTAGAATATAAATCCTTTATTGGGCAATCACTGACTTATTTCACCACATCCAAGTAATATGAGCACCAACAGTTTATGAACTCTTTGAACAGATTGTGTTGGTAGGCTGTCATACTACATGGAAGTGGTAAAATTGTCCAATCATTGGCCAAACAAAATTGGATGTGTATACCAGACAAATCATGAGGGAGCATACATATATCCAATTTTGTTGAGAGTGGATGAATCATTGTCGAATTTTACCACATCAGTTTAGTATGAGAGCTTATCTACATAATCTGCCCATAGTATTAAAAGTCTGTTGGCCCTTGTACTACATCAAAGTGGCAAAAATGGCCATGCATTGGTCAATCAAAATTGGATGTTGGACATTGGATACTTTCCTCTGGCAATTGGGTACTACGCAAGAATCTTTTTTTGGTGACTTCTGTTCAGGCCCGTCAAACTCCTCCCCATATGTTTTTGCCACAGAGGCCTGCCTTCTAATGGCCAGCAAGGAGTGCAGGGAGAAACTTTCTATTTAATATCTTCTCTCCCTGCCCCCCCCCCCCCTTCAATCTATAGTGTCCCATGCATTCTGCATTGTGAAGATAAATGTTGCCTCCTGGTTGTGCTCAGAATACAGTTTACTTTCCTTCAATATATGGAATAAAATTTAATTGTTCTATACAATATCTTCCTAACCTAATTGCTCACATCTCTCTCTCTCATTCTCCCTCTCTTTGATTTACTAACACTGTAGTATGCAAAGAATATTCATAGTAAGCAGAGGAGGAAACCTCAATCACAAATTTGTTTTTTAAAATGTGTCTCACATAGCACAAAGGGAGTTCCCTATGTGATTTCAAGATATTACTACAGATCTTTATGCCCCAGGCAATATGGGGTAGTATACATGAAAGGTGTACATACACTAAACATGTCTAGTTTGATAAACCTGTATTTACTTAATTCTATGTGAGAAAGTACAAGTCACATATGAGTCATACACATTTCAAACTCACACAAAACAAAACACGTGTAGACTTCTGTTTTGCCTCTTTGATCTGTATAGTGTACACTGATATCCTGTAAGTATATGAAAGCAGTTTCCTTTGTATTCTAGTGATCTTGTTCAGCTATTTCATGTACTTCTCATATAAAAGATAGTGTATAATGGTTTCAATTTTAAGAAAATTAAGCTCTGCAGACAGTTATGGATAAGCAATGCTATGTTCAATGTACTCTAACTCTGACATGTATAATTGATTTTGTAAGAATTATGGTCTCATGTAATAGCAAGCACTGTAAAGTTTTAGCTACTTTCCACAGGGTTCCATAACTGAAAATGTGAAATCTGCCACTTATATAATGGATTAATTAGCAATTATTTCCACTTCAAGTCATGCTTTATTAATCTATTTAAAAGTATTAAACAATGAATATATCATCTAACAATATTATTGTAAATGGAATGTTGAATGTTTTTCTGTGACATGACTTCAGTAGAATTTCCACAGTTTTTGTCATTTCAGAGAGAAATTAAGCCTCTGCAGCAAAAACTTCAATATTAAAATAACTAGAAGCAAATCTTCTGAAGGAGTTAACAACAGGCTGGATGTGCAGGGCTTCTGCTGCAGCTATGTGACTGGGCTTCATCACAATGTTCAGACTATAAAGGGTTATAGCCTTGAGTTTCAGAAGTCTATGTGGCAAGGAAAGTTAATTTAAGTCTTCTACACACATCCAATTTTTACTTCCATGTAGTATGAGAGCTTACCTACACAATATGTTTATAGTAGCAAGGAAAGGGACCGCTTCAACCATCGCCATTCAAACCATGGGAGCAGGAATCTTGAATCTCCAGGAACTTAGGCAAAAAGAAAGAATTCCGCTACACCAGGGCTGGGTAAAAACCGTTTCTTCAACTTTATTGATACATCAGTGAGCACAGAAAAGGCTGACGCGTATCGGAGCTCTGGAAGGCTCCTTAATCATAGCCAGCATTCACAAATTCACCACAGATTTAAATAGACAGGTGCCCGCCCACACAGGCGCATGGCTACCCCTCTTAAAGAGACATAAACAATTAATGCATATAAGAAAAGGTGTATATAAAATCCAGTGTATACAAATACCGAGATGACATAAGTAAACATCAGACATGGGTATACAGCAGACATAAACTCCTCAAACTGTGTAGCACATTAATATGTATTGCATAACATAGAGGGATGCGAAAATAAGGACGCTGGTAACAAAAGGGAGAGGTGGGAAAGGAAGAGAAAGGAACGGAGGGAGGAAGGAGAGGGAAAGGAGAAAATAGGAGAGAGGGGAGAGGAAAAGAGGGACAACGGAAAACATCGATCACGTTCAATTGCCACTATGTCCTAATGTCATAAGTTAGACTGATATCCATTTTGGAATTCAACCCTGTGGGTAAGCGTGTGCCCAATTTCCATATCCAGAACGCTTCACGTTTAAGTAGTAGCCTCCGTAAATCTCCCCCCCCTAGGTGAAAGTGCTAGTCTCTCTATACCCTGAAAGGTGAAACTAGTCATATCACCCCCATGTTCTCTCAGAAAATGCTTAGATACACTCGAGATCTGGGTAACATATGCTTCATTCCTCAGACATCTACCCGATCCATTGTAATGCTCCGAGATCCGTTGTCTCAGAGGACGGGTAGTGCACCCCACGTACTGCAGGCCACATGTAACGCAGGTAATAAGATATACTACATTATTAGAATTACAGTTAATATATTGTTTCATTGCAAATCTTTCCCCTTTAGTAATGGAGAAAATCTCCCGCGTTTGACTGTGGACTCGGCAGTACCTGCAGGTGCTGTACCCACATTTGTAAGAGCCCTTACAGGACAACCATGTGGGTACAGGCCTGGAAGAGCTGGAGAAGAGACTCTGGGAGAGACGGGTCCCCAAAGTGGGGGCACGACGCGCCGAAAAGGCACATCCTTCATTTAAGATCCTGCGGAGCTTGGGGTCCGAGTGCAGGACAGGCAAGTATCTTTTTATAATATTGACAACTTTGTTGTACTTCAAACTATATGGAGTTGAAAAGGTCAAACCTCTCTCTTGCCTAGTCCTGCACCCCCCATCCACACCCAGCAGGTCTCGACGGTTTTTTCGTAACACACGCTGTCTAGCTTCTTTAATTAGTGTATTATTATAACCCCGCTCCCGGAGTCTCCCCTCCACCAATCCAAGCTCCTGGTCCAACATATCAGGGTCAGAACAGTTGCGTGCCACTCTCACCATTTCCCCATAGGGGATCGCCCTCAGAGTATGGTTCGGATGGCAGCTAGAGGCAAGCAAAAGCGAGTTGCCTGCACATATTTTTCTGAAAGTTTTCATGACAACTCTGCCCGATGTCCGAGAGCCACATAGTGTAAGGTCGAGTTAATAAATTTGGATCGGATCCTTACACATCGTAAACGACAAATTAAGACTGTTGTCATTGCAGTATGTCAGAAAACCGGGCAGAGTGTCAGAGGGGCCCCCCCATATCAGCAGCAGATCATCTATATACCTCCCATACCAAACAATATGTTCCGAAAAGGGGTTCTGATCTCCAAAGATGCGGAGCTCCTCCCACCACCCCATGAACAAATTGGCCAGGGATGGGGAGAACTTTGCCCCCATAGAAGCTCCGCATCTCTGGAGATAAAAAACCCCGTCAAACAAAAAATAATTATGGGTCAACAGATGATCCGCCGCCAACATGAGGAGGTCCCTAACGTGTGCAGGAAAAGAACCATACTTCTGGATGTGAAAGTCCAGAGCCTCGAGGGCAAGCCTATGGGGGATTGAGGAATAAAGAGCCATCACATCCATGGTAACCCATACATAATGGTCGCGCCACTCAAGGTGTTCCAGGCTGTTTAATAAATGAGTAGTATCTCGTAAGTAGCCTGGTAGCCGTTGGACCAAAGGTTGAAGACAACCATCCACCCACTGGCCCAAACGCTCCCCCAAGGAGCCAATACCCGCAACAATGGGACGGCCCCGTGGGGGAACGTCCGGCTTATGAACTTTGGGGAGGTGATGGAAAATGGGGACCACTGGTTTCTCTACCATAAGGTAGTCCCTCTCCTTCTCCGTAAACACCCCCAAAGTGAAACCGAAGTTCAGTAATTTCTTGAGCTCCGCCTGGAACCGGACTGTAGGATTCCCTGCAAGGACTTGATAGATTTCTGTGTCTCTTAATTGGCGCAAAGCCTCAGCTTTATATGTGTCCGAATCCAAGACAACCACAGCCCCTCCTTTATCTGCATTGCGGATGACAATAGAGTCATCTTTCTGGAGGGACTGTAGTGCCTCCCGCTCAGGTTTGGTAAGATCTGAGTAAGCTCTAAGTGTTCTTTGCAACTGAACTAGTTCGCTTTCTACTAGATCTTGGAAGGTATCAACTGCTGCTGTTCTGGCCTGAACTGGATAGAAATAGGGATTGGAGACGGACACGGGGCCCAGGGCCGCCCCGGTGACCGGGCCGCCACTCACACTGGACGCTTGTTCCAGTGCGAGGGCGGTAGAGGCCTCCCGGAAGGGAGGAACCCCCCGGGCACCGGGGCAGCTGAAACCAGGGGCCCCGCGGCCGTCCCCAAACTCCCTTCTCCAGCGCCAGCCTCCTCCAATTCCAAGAAGTGTTTCTTCACCATTAAATTTCTGATAAATTTATTAATATCCAACATTGTACCGAAGATGTCAAAATGACACGATGGTGAAAATGAAAGACCCCTCGAAAGCAAAGAAAGCTGGGCGCTGGAGAGCTGTACACTGGAAAGATTGATGACATTGGAATGACTGCCATGCAATGTTGGTTTCTTATGTTTGCGCCCTGCCCTCCTCCCACGCCCCCTCCTCTGTTGTGTTTGTGTTTGCTGCGTTTCTTCTTGGGATTCTTGTAATAAGAAGTGGGTGTTCTGGAGGTAGTTGCTTGCATCTGTCCGTGCTGGTCCCCCCCCTTTTTTGGGGTGCCAGAAAAGACTGACCGTACCAACTCCTCCTTGCCATCTGAGATGTCTGAAAGTGACCCTGAGCTTTCCGCTGAACTAAAGCTAACCTTTTTGACATGTTTGGGTTTACGTAAAATGGGCCTAGGTGATCTATGCATGGTTTCCCATCGTCCCCATTCATATACTACTTTGTTGTTATAGTCCCCCAGATCCCTGAGGAACTTAACACGTTTTGTATTAATAACAATGCTCTCCAGCTTGGTAATGTTTTCTTTCAATTTGTTATTAAGCTCATCAAAGAGTTCAAAAGTAGAAAATTTCTCAAGATCCTTTTTAGTTTCTGCAACTTGAACTCTGATATCTGCAAGCTTTTTTTCTTCATAGGATATTATCAATTTCATAAGTCGGATGGAACAGTCAGAAAGGACTTGGTTCCATTCCAATATGAATTGATCCGAATAGAGGGTGGTGGGTACTTTTTTGATGCGTAAGCCCCTCGGGATCATCCCCTCAGAGACATAATGCTTCAAAGTGGTAATGTCCCACCATAATCGTACCTCCTTTTCTGATAAACATTCCAAATTGGTGAATGAGGTTTGCATGTTAAGAGTAGGATCAGAGCCCTGGAAACCAGGCTGTGTGGAAAAGACAGAGATATATCTATTCATTCTGTCCGGATTGGACAGTAGTTCCCCTAAAATGTCCATAGTGTAATCCGCACTTAACTGTTCTAAATCCTGTAGATCATCATTAATAGACGTTGCGGTTTGAACATTAGAGTCTCTAGACACAGGTGGAGCCTGGCCCTTATCCGCACAGATAATGTCCACAGTCTGTGAAGAAACAGTGTCCCCGGGCCTAATCTGTATATTATCACCATTGCCCAAATGTTGTAGTGTCGGACCGGTGTCCCCTCCCCTTGGAGAGACATTAGTTGTAACAATGTCCTTATCTTCCCGGTCATTAATGGCAGAGAAACCCTTGATCAAGTCCTTAACATGCATGGACACTGGCATGCTCTTAGGTACTGCCCCCGTTTTGGCCCAGTCCTGAATGCTGCTCTGTGTGTGTTTAAGAAGAGAAGGGGTGCTGCCACTTACTTGTGAGGATGAGAGTGCTGGTCCTTGGTTCTGGGTTTGTCGTAGTTCATCCACCAATACAGAGATGGCAGCCCCATGCGAGGATGTAGTAAGCATTCTAATGGCCTGTGAGTCCCCCAGCGATAGACGCCGAGCGGGCCCCGCTGTTTGTGATTCAGGAAGTCTTTTTCCGATCTGTGTAGGCAGCGGCAGGTGTGTATCTAACGAGCGCCTTGTCGTCACATCACTTCCGCCCAAATGCTGTTGGAGGGCGGAAGTCGGGTCGGCGTTCCTCGTGGTATCCATCGGGGGCCATTTTGTTGAGGACAGGTCCACTGTGGCTGCAGACTCCAGCGGCGGCCATTTTCCCGTAGCCCGTTCAGGATTGCCACTCGGCTGAGAGGCAGCTCGGCAAGCAGGTGCCTCTGGGACTTGCGTTGGAACAGTGCGGCTCCGCAATGCCCTGGGCTCCATCCTCCGCATACAGGGCCAGATCGAGTCAGGCAGTAAATGGCAACAAAAGGCAAGCAAAGCCCCGGCCACAGCAAGGTGAGACAGCAAGCAGACAGCAGCAGATCACAATTGTCCAAATCGAGAAGCGTCCTTAAGCTGTAACATGGCTGGTATGGTGTGGTCACTGGTAAATGGTATCAAGATGAAAATCCTTGCAGGTTGTGCGTAAACCCAGTAGTTGGTGGGAGCAGGTCCAAAGTGAGAGGTAAATTGTAGCAAGGAAAGGGACCGCTTCAACCATCGCCATTCAAACCATGGGAGCAGGAATCTTGAATCTCCAGGAACTTAGGCAAAAAGAAAGAATTCCGCTACAGCAGGGCTGGGTAAAAACCGTTTCTTCAACTTTATTGATACATCAGTGAGCACAGAAAAGGCTGACGCGTATCGGAGCTCTGGAAGGCTCCTTAATCATAGCCAGCATTCACAAATTCACCACAGATTTAAATAGACAGGTGCCCGCCCACACAGGCGCATGGCTACCCCTCTTAAAGAGACAAACAATTAATGCATATAAAAAAAGGTGTATATAAAATCCAGTGTATAAAAATACCGAGATGACATAGATCACCTAGGCCCATTTTACGTAAACCCAAACATGTCAAAAAGGTTAGCTTTAGTTCAGCGGAAAGCTCAGGGTCACTTTCAGACATCTCAGATGGCAAGGAGGAGTTGGTACGGTCAGTCTTTTCTGGCACCCCAAAAAAGGGGGGGGACCAGCACGGACAGATGCAAGCAACTACCTCCAGAACACCCACTTCTTATTACAAGAATCCCAAGAAGAAACGCAGCAAACACAAACACAACAGAGGAGGGGGCGTGGGAGGAGGGCAGGGCGCAAACATAAGAAACTAACATTGCATGGCAGTCATTCCAATGTCATCAATCTTTCCAGTGTACAGCTCTCCAGCGCCCAGCTTTCTTTGCTTTCGAGGGGTCTTTCATTTTCACCATCGTGTCATTTTGACATCTTCGGTACAATGTTGGATATTAATAAATTTATCAGAAATTTAATGGTGAAGAAACACTTCTTGGAATTGGAGGAGGCTGGCGCTGGAGAAGGGAGTTTGGGGACGGCCGCGGGGCCCCATGTTTCAGCTGCCCCGGTGCCCGGGGGGTTCCTCCCTTCCGGGAGGCCTCTACCGCCCTCGCACTGGAACAAGCGTCCAGTGTGAGTGGCGGCCCGGTCACCGGGGCGGCCCTGGGCCCCGTGTCCGTCTCTAATCCCTATTTCTATCCAGTTCAGGCCAGAACAGCAGCAGTTGATACCTTCCAAGATCTAGTAGAAAGCGAACTAGTTCAGTTGCAAAGAACACTTAGAGCTAACTCAGATCTTACCAAACCTGAGCGGGAGGCACTACAGTCCCTCCAGAAAGATGACTCTATTGTCATCTGCAATGCAGATAAAGGAGGGGCTGTGGTTGTCTTGGATTCGGACACATATAAAGCTGAGGCTTTGCGCCAATTAAGGGACACAGAAATCTATCAAGTCCTTGCAGGGGATCCTACAGTCCGGTTCCAGGCGGAGCTCAAGAAATTACTGAACTTGGGTTTCACTTTGGGGGTGTTTACGGAGAAGGAGAGGGACTACCTTATGGTAGAGAAACCAGTGGTCCCCATTTTCCATCACCTCCCCAAAGTTCATAAGCCGGACGTTCCCCCACGGGGCCGTCCCATTGTTGCGGGTATTGGCTCCTCGGGGGAGCGTTTGGGCCAGTGGGTGGATGGTTGTCTTCAACCTTTGGTCCAACGGCTACCAGGCTACTTACGAGATACTACTCATTTATTAAACAGCCTGGAACACCTTGAGTGGCGCGACCATTATGTATGGGTTACCATGGATGTGATGGCTCTTTATTCCTCAATCCCCCATAGGCTTGCCCTCGAGGCTCTGGACTTTCACATCCAGAAGTATGGTTCTTTTCCTGCACACGTTAGGGACCTCCTCATGTTGGCGGCGGATCATCTGTTGACCCATAATTATTTTTTGTTTGACGGGGTTTTTTATCTCCAGAGATGCGGAGCTTCTATGGGGGCAAAGTTCTCCCCATCCCTGGCCAATTTGTTCATGGGGTGGTGGGAGGAGCCCCACATCTTTGGAGATCAGAACCCCTTTTTGGAACATATTGTTTGGTATGGGAGGTATATAGATGATCTGCTGCTGATATGGGGGGGCCCCTCTGACACTCTGCCCGGTTTTCTGACATACTGCAATGACAACAGTCTTAATTTGTCGTTTACGATGTGTAAGTATCCGATCCAAATTGATTATCTCGACCTTACACTATGTGGCTCTCGGACATCGGGCAGAGTTGTCACGAAAACTTTCAGAAAAACATGTGCAGGCAACTCGCTTTTGCTTGCCTCTAGCTGCCATCCGAACCATACTCTGAGGGCGATCCCCTATGGGGAAACGGTGAGAGTGGCACGCAACTGTTCTGACCCTGATATGTTGGACCAGGAGCTTGGATTGGTGGAGGTGAGACTCCGGGAGCGGGGTTATAATAATACACTAATTAAAGAAGCTAGACAGCGTGTGTTACGAAAAAACCGCCGAGACCTGCTGGGTGTGGATGGAGGGTGCAGGACTAGGCAAGAGAGAGGTTTGACCTTTTCAACTCCATATAGTTTGGAGTACAACAAAGTTGTCAATATTATAAAAAGATACTTGCCTGTCCTGCACTCGGACCCCAAGCTCCGCAAGATCTTAAATGAAGGATGTGCCTTTTCGGCGCGTCGTGCCCCCACTTTGGGGACCCGTCTCTCCCAGAGTCTCTTCTCCAGCTCTTCCAGGCCTGTACCCACATGGTTGTCCTGTAAGGGCTCTTACAAATGTGGGTACAGCACCTGCAGGTACTGCCGAGTCCACAGTCAAACGCGGGAGATTTTCTCCATTACTAAAGGGGAAAGATTTGCAATGAAACAATATATTAACTGTAATTCTAATAATGTAGTATATCTTATTACCTGCGTTACATGTGGCCTGCAGTACGTGGGGTGCACTACCCGTCCTCTGAGACAACGGATCTCGGAGCATTACAATGGATCGGGTAGATGTCTGAGGAATGAAGCATATGTTACCCAGATCTCGAGTGTATCTAAGCATTTTTTGAGGGAACATGGGGGTGATATGACTAGTTTCACCTTTCAGGGTATAGAGAGACTAGCACTTTCACCTAGGGGGGGGAGATTTACGGAGGCTACTACTTAAACGTGAAGCGTTCTGGATATGGAAATTGGGCACACGCTTACCCACAGGGTTGAATTCCAAAATGGATATCAGTCTAACTTATGACATTAGGACATAGTGGCAATTGAACGTGATCGATGTTTTCCGTTGTCCCTCTTTTCCTCTCCCCTCTCTCCTATTTTCTCCTTTCCCTCTCCTTCCTCCCTCCGTTCCTTTCTCTTCCTTTCCCACCTCTCCCTTTTGTTACCAGCGTCCTTATTTTCGCATTCCTCTATGTTATGCAATACATATTAATGTGCTACACAGTTTGAGGAGTTTGTCTGCTGTATACCCATGTCTGATGTTTACTTATGTCATCTCGGTATTTGTATACACTGGATTTTATATACACCTTTTTTTATATGCATTAATTGTTTATGTCTCTTTAAGAGGGGTAGCCATGCGCCTGTGTGGGCGGGCACCTGTCTATTTAAATCTGTGGTGAATTTGTGAATGCTGGCTATGATTAAGGAGCCTTCCAGAGCTCCGATACGCGTCAGCCTTTTCTGTGCTCACTGATGTATCAATAAAGTTGAAGAAACGGTTTTTACCCAGCCCTGGTGTAGCGGAATTCTTTCTTTTTGCCTAAATATGTTTATAGCATTCAAAATATGTTGGCCTGGGGTGGGCGTGCTCAAGATGGAGACCTGAGCAGTCGCATGTTCTGAAGTTCCACTGCCCAACTTATAATAATTAGCTGAAATCAAGCTTTTCACCGCTTCCATACACTTCCAAAACTACTTATTAGATAGGGGAACATCTACAGTTGATCCTGGAGTGATGGTACAATCCTCTGATGGAGGGACACAATACTAACAGCTATGCCAAAATCTATTGGCCTTCATACTACATAGAGGTGGTAAAATTGGCCAATTAAAACTGGATTTGTGTACCAGGCTGTCACGATTCCGCGAACGCCATTGCGGCAAGCGCATGTACTTTGCGCACAAAATCGGTTCTGGAGTACCCCTTTAAATGCCTTAGCCTGCTTTTAGAAAAATGAGTGTTCTTCCAGCTCACCAGCCCTGCAATGGGGGATGTGAGTGCTTATTTACACTTCCTGATGATCCCCAATAAAACCCAAGAAACCAGAGCATTCACATAGCTCACAGATCTACTACAAGGAATTGCTGATAAGAAGCAGGATACAGGAACGCATCGTAAAATCATTAGGTGACATTCCTGCCTGTCCTGAGAACACCCAGAGACATGTCCCTGGCTTAAGGAGCTTTTGATATCTCATTTCATAGTAGTCCATAATTCGATGGATATTGCGGAACCGTTTGGGCCCAGCGGTCCACAACTCACAGTACGCCATGCGACTAGCGCAGCCCACCTTCTGAGACATTAATCGATCTCCTAGTCATCTCACAGCCTGAGATATCGATTACATAGGCAGGGAAGGTGGCACTCCAAGCGAGTTTGATATCGATTGGTTCAGCGCATGCTGACGGAATGTAAAATGTTGGGTTTTATATGATATGTCAGATATCCGCTGAGTTATGGCGTACTTGGAGAAACTGCCAATTCTGTCCCTCCGACAATAGGGGCGGACTTTAGCAGCCTGAGGTCAGATTGTTAGGGGTGGAAACCTTTCTTGTTACCAGCCACACCCTCTGGCAGAGAAAGAGCTAAAACTGACTGACACTCAGCCTGGAGAGAGAGTCTTTTGTCCAGCCTTCCGATACCATCAAAGGAATTGGCCTTATTACAAGACTTATCGATTCCACAGAACTTTCCATAACTGGATTTTACATATTTCTGTTGGACTTCATATCACAAAGGACACGGTAACTTGACAAACTGCTCAGACTGTAATCAGCTATTATTTTCATATTGAACTCTTATTATTTCTGTATCAAATTGTTTCTATTGCTATATTTTGTTTTGCATTATTTCTTTAAATAAACGATTTAAAAATCGTTCGTCTAAGTGCTGTTCTGAAACAAATCTCCGCCAAAAGAATTCACATCTTCAGAGAGACATGTTACCATAACTGTTTTGATATCAAATATTGTTAGTTTGCTATCTCTAGAAAGGTTGTCTAATTAACCCTTTTTTCAACAGGATTTAGCTAGAGATAGAATTAGCGCATTCGCACGCTTTTATTGCGGATTGGTGGCAGCGACCTGGCCTATATATGAGAGCACAGAGTGTATCGATTGTATATACAATCGAAATTGGACTGTGTGTGGACTCACCAACCAATCCAAAAGGTTACTTTGCCTGCAGTTCTGACTGCCTTCAGGATTCCCTCTGGATCTGAGGCTTTATTGTAAACTGCCGCAAAGGGAACAGGAATTGGTGGGTGACTGCGCATACGTCACATTGCCGGCAGCGGTGCGACCAATCTTTGGCGTCACTCTGTTCACCATATTACAAACCATCGGATGTGTCTATTCCCCGAATGGTAACGGTGTCAGATTAGAAAAGATTGGCGCGCGTTGTCGCAGTATTACCTGACGACCCAGCAACCGCTATTTTAACGTCAACTTACTCACAGTCTTACAAGCCATCAGAGGCGATTAATCCCTGATGGTACTGGAGTAAGTTAGACGAGATTGCGGGGCTGTTCGTCACATTGGTAGGCAGCGGTGGGGCGGAGCCCAAATTGCTGTTAGTTTTTGCAGTTGTTTGGAGATCATTTTCAGAACAATAGAACATTGTTATTTAAGTAACTGTTCTACAGAGCTTAAGCTCTGAGCACATAGACGGTGCATCTTGATATAGCATAGAACCAGATTGTTACAGTTTTTATTTGGCTATGTCTGAGCAAGTCAATTACCAAAACATGTCCTTGCCCGACCTACAAAACCTTTGTCAGGCTCGGGGCATCGATTTTCGGGGAAAACCCCAAGCTACGCTGAGGACCATCCTCATGGAAGCCGATGGCCAGGTGATGGATGCCTTGCCACAATCCAGTCCAGAGAGACAGGATTCTCCTGAGCCGGAAAGTGCTGATGATGCAGACGCAGCTCAGGAAACTGAAAGTACCCACAGGAACTTTGATGCACCCAGAAATGCGGCCGATGATCCTCGCAGAGGGACCGACGGCCCTGTTCCATCCCTCCCTGTCCCTGATCCAGTGGAACAGCAGCTGCTGCAGCACCTGAGAGACACTGGCGACCAGGCATACCTGCAGTTCCTTCTCCAGTCCCGGAGAGAGGAGCGGAGAGAGGAGCGACAGTTCCAGCTCCAGAGAGAGGAGTTGCAGCATCAGCGTGCCCTTGAACTGGCCCGGGTGAGACAGGCAGAGCAGTCTTCCACCTCTAGCCCTCTTCTTGCAGGGGGTACACCGATGCCTGTGCCTGTGACCCCCAAAGCAAAATTTCCTGTCATGGAAAAGGGGGTGGACATTGATCTCTATCTGCGGTCGTTTGAGAAAGCGTGCCGACAGTTTCGCATCCCAGAGGCACAGTGGGCCATCCATCTGACACCCCAGCTGACTGGTAAAGCACTGGATGCCTATGCCGAGATGCCCACCGATCAAGACGGTGATTATAAAGCTATCAAGGAGGCTATAATCGCTAAGTTCCAGTTAACTCCTGAAGTTTACCGGAAAAAGTTCCGTGCCCTGCAGAAGGCACCCACAGACTCTCACACAGATGTGGTTAGCCGCCTGGGCACCACCTTCCATCAATGGGTTCGAGTCCTTAAAGAAAAGACTTTCGAAGCTATTGCGGATCTGATGATCCATGATCAGTTCCTCGCTATATGTGCTGCAGATGTGAGGCAGTTTGTGCTGGAGCGGAAGCCTCCGTCTGCCAAAGAATCTGCTGAGCTGGCAGACATGTTTGTTGCCACCCGGGTGCCGGATCTTCGCAAACCCGCGGTCCCGGATACCCGCAGGCAGGCGGTACCAGATACTCACCGGACCCTGGTACCTGATGGCCGTAAATCCCCAGTACCTGTCCGGGACAGAGCCATGTCACAGAACTGGCGAGAATGCCGGCCTGCTGGCCAGGCAAACCGTGAGTCAAGGAAGCCCTGGTGTGAGCTGTGTCACAGGCCCGGACACACCAAGCAAAACTGCTATTCGAGGAAGTCAGCTCAGCCATCTAGCCCACAGGGGGCTAGCAACTCCACACCACCATCTGGCCCAGCCAGGGTCAGCAACGCCGCACCTCCATCCAATGTGCTGCTCGTCGGTGGTCCCCAAATGCAACAGGGATCCAAAAATCACCAGCCTGTCGTTGTGAATGGGCAGACCGTCATCGGATTCCGTGATACTGGAGCAGATATTACCCTAGTTTGCTCAAGTCTTGTTAAGGAGGAGGATATCCTCCCAGGAAAGTACCTCACCCTGACAGGAGTCGGAGGTACTCGCACCCATGTTGCCCAGGCCCGAGTTGCGATAGACTGGGGAGTGGGATGCCAAGAGCGGGTTGTCGGGATCTTGGATGATATTCCTGTTGAAACCGTGCTTGGCACGGATCTGGGCACCCTTGTGTGCCGTTACGAGTACCCTGTAGACACGCAAGCCGGACTCCCTGAACCAAACCAGGTACTGTGCAAACCTTTGGGGAAACAGGGGGACGGGGACACTTTAACTGTTTTTTCTACCGTACCTAACGCAGCTGTGCGGGAGGTATCAGATTTAAACGTACAGCCCATTGATTGTCATTTACATGTGTCTACACCTGTCATCACTGATGAAAATGCATGTGTCCCTAATAACTGTGATGTGGATTGTATTATACCTGTTCTAGCCATTACCCGTAATCTGGCTAAGAGCCTGAGCTCAGAGACACCAGAGGAGGTCTCAGCCTACTCTGATCACTTTGACAGACAGGCTTGTGATAATGTTGAAAGTCATATATTGGTTGAGAAAAATGCATGTGTCAGTATTAACAATTGTTATGTAAATGCTGCTGTACCTGTTCTGGCCAGTACATTAGCCAAGGCCAGCCGCATGAACTCAGAGCCGACAGGAGGGATCCCCTCGGACGATTCTGACCTTCAGGCGGGTGACACTCCTGTTAAATATGACATGTCATGTTATGCAAATGTTTGTGACAATGTTGTGCATAATTTTGGGAGTACGCTGGCGGATGCTTCCAGTGACATCAGCAGTCTGGACTCAGGACTATCTGGAGAAGTCTCAGCTTCCCCTGATATCTCTGACCCCCAGACCAATGTCAATATTGACGTGATTTACACAAAATGTGATGAAGATTGTGTTGTGCCCACTTTAGCCAGTGCATGTCATATGGCTAAGAGCCTGAGCTCACAGCCACCAGAAGGGGCTCCAGCCCACTCTGATCGCTGTGATCACCAGGCCTGTGAGAAGTCTGTAAGTGACATATTGTGTGATGATGACAATCCCTGTGTAACTGTGCTGGAAAACACTCCCAGTGTTTCCAGTAACCTGAGCTCAGAGCATACAAGCATGCCTGTCAGCTCTGACCCCAGCAGGGAGTATGTTTCTCAGCAGCTGACCTCAAACCCTACTAAACAGCTGACTGAGACTTGTAGTCCCACATCCGTGAGGATACTACAGAGCCATTCCAACCTGGATGTGCTTGCGGGCCTGACCGCTAAGCTGCCAGCAGTTGAAGCTCAATTAAAGGTGTGCAGGGAGAATGGTAACTACCCCAGTGAGCCCATTCTCCAGGTAGCAGACACCCCAGGTGAAAGCATGATCCCTGTGAATGTGTTAGGAGCCCATGCAGACAGAACACGGGAAGTCCTAGGAGTGTACAGCCAGTTAGAACAGGAAGAGACAGATCCCCTGTTAGGCTTGATAGCTCCCACACTAGAAGTGGCGGATGATGTGAACGTCACCCCCCACCTCTCTTACTCCCAGAAGGCCTCGCTGGAGCGCACTGCGCACCCACAGCGAAACCTTCGCCAGGACCCTGGGCAGACCAATACAGCCGTTCACAGAAGGGACGCGGAGACACACAAGCCCTTAGGGCAGATCCCCTATCTCACCGCTCCTGCGGTGCAAGCAAAAGAGAAAAGGAAGTTTGAGGAGATGTTACAGATAGCTGTCTTCCAAAAATCCTCTAGCCCACAGGCCGCCAGGTTCTGTGAGGACTATAGGAGGCCGGACTACATCACCACAACCGTTGCATATTTCATGCCTCAAATCGGTGATCTGTTGGATTGGCTGGCATCTGCCAACTATCTAGCAATCATGGATTTGAGTCACGGATACTGGCAGATTCCAAGCATGTCTGAAGCGTGCAAGGAATCCGCGTTCATCATGCCCTTTGGTCCACATGCCTTATTGCAGATGCTTTTTGGTGTGATGAATGCCCCAGCCACCTTTCAACAAGCCTGGAATGACCAGTTGAAAGGCCAGCGCGGTTGTACAGACGCTTACCCGGATGACATCACTGTGTTCCGCCCAACATGGGAGCAACACCGCGATCCCTCATCCCTGGTACTAGGACAGCTGTCAGCTGCAAATCTGACTGTTGGAACAGACACAGATCAGATTGCCATGACTGAGGTGAAGGGAGAGAGTGGGAAGATGCTGCAGTCAGGAGTCACCCCGTCTACCGGAGTAAACCCCGGATCAGATGGTCTTTCTCGCTGTGGCGAACCCTACAACACCAAAGGAGTAAGTTGCTCAGTACAAGGCATTGTGGGAATGCCTAGCCCCACCGCAACGAGTTCGGGGGGAGGTGTCACGATTCCGCGAACGCAATTGCGGCAAGCGCATGTAATTGTGCACAAAATCGGTTCTGGAGTACCCCTTTAAATGCCTTAGCCTGCTTTTAGAAAAATGAGTGCTCTTCCAGCTCACCAGCCCTGCAATGGGGGATGTGAGTGCTTATTTACACTTCCTGACGATCCCCAATAAAACCCAAGAAACCAGAGCATTCACATAGCTCACAGATCTACTACAAGGAATTGCTGATAAGAAGCAGGATACAGGAACGCATCGTAAAATCATTAGGTGACATTCCTGCCTGTCCTGAGAACACCCAGAGACATGTCCCTGGCTTAAGGAGCTTTTGATATCTCATTTCATAGTAGTCCATAATTCGATGGATATTGCGGAACCGTTTGGGCCCAGCGGTCCACAACTCACAGTACGCCATGCGACTAGCGCAGCCCACCTTCTGAGACGTTAATCGATCTCCTAGTCATCTCACAGCCTGAGATATCGATTACATAGGCAGGGAAGGTGGCACTCCAAGCGAGTTTGATATCGATTGGTTCAGCGCATGCTGACGGAATGTAAAATGTTGGGTTTTATATGATATGTCAGATATCCGCTGAGTTATGGCGTACTTGGAGAAACTGCCAATTCTGTCCCTCCGACAATAGGGGCGGACTTCAGCAGCCTGAGGTCAGATTGTTAGGGGTGGAAACCTTTCTTGTTACCAGCCACACCCTCTGGCAGAGAAAGAGCTAAAACTGACTGACACTCAGCCTGGAGAGAGAGTCTTTTGTCCAGCCTTCCGATACCATCAAAGGAATTGGCATTATTACAAGACTTATCGATTCCACAGAACTTTCCATAACTGGATTTTACATATTTCTGTTGGACTTCATATCACAAAGGACACGGTAACTTGACAAACTGCTCAGACTGTAATCAGCTATTATTTTCATATTGAACTCTTATTATTTCTGTATCAAATTGTTTCTATTGCTATATTTTGTTTTGCATTATTTCTTTAAATAAACGATTTAAAAATCGTTCGTCTAAGTGCTGTTCTGAAACAAATCTCCGCCAAAAGAATTCACATCTTCAGAGAGACATGTTACCATAACTGTTTTGATATTAAATATTGTTAGATTGCTATCTCTAGAAAGGTTGTCTAATTAACCCTTTTTTCAACAGGATTTAGCTAGAGTTAGAATTAGCGCATTCGCACGCTTTTATTGCGGATTGGTGGCAGCGACCTGGCCTCTATATGAGAGCACAGAGTGTATCGATTGTATATACAATCGAAATTGGACTGTGTGTGGACTCACCAACCAATCCAAAAGGTTACTTTGCCTGCAGTTCTGACTGCCTTCAGGATTCCCTCTGGGTCTGAGGCTTTATTGTAAACTGCCGCAAAGGGAACAGGAATTGGTGGGTGACTGCGCATACGTCACATTGCCGGCAGCGGTGCGACCAATCTTTGGCGTCACTCTGTTCACCATATTACAAACCATCGGATGTGTCTATTCCCCGAATGGTAACGGTGTCAGATTAGAAGAGATTGGCGCGCGTTGTCGCAGTATTACCTGACGACCCAGCAACCGCTATTTTAACGTCAACTTACTCACAGTCTTACAAGCCATCAGAGGCGATTAATCCCTGATGGTACTGGAGTAAGTTAGACGAGATTGCGGGGCTGTTCGTCACACAGGCTTTAAAGCTTAATTATTCCGCTTTTAAATGTGATATCTTAGCTAATGATTAAGTCTGCAACTGATTGGCTAAGCAAGGCTAAAAACACCTAGAAAACACTGGAGATTAACAGTAAAGAACTTTTTTAGATTGTGCATTTAGAAGAAAAGATATTTATTTTTTTAACCTCTTTACATGCTTTCTTCTTTAAAGTTTGTGAACGGCAAAATTTTCAATATTGCACAGGTTGTCGTTCTGGTCAGCTCTCTAACTAGTTCCATGGAAACACTAATGTATTTAAATACTTGAAAGACAGTAGAACTTATTACAGAATGTTGATATTTTGGCTAGTATAAATTGGGAAAATGCTATACGTCAGTTCAAGCCTATGGCAAAATATACATTTCTTACAAAATGTGTAAGAAGTTAGGGTTTCTAGTGTTAGAAACCCTCAACACTAGATCACATTTATAAACTTAGGACAGAAAGATTAACTAAGTCTGGTGTAGGACCTACCTTAACTAAACACAAAAAACATGGAATAATAAATATGGAGAACACTGGAGAACATAATTGCTGCAAGAAACTTAATTGCTCCAGGAAACCTGGATTTATTTTGAAATAGTTGCCTTCCCATAGGTGGTAGACTTTTGCAACCATATTGGAACATCAAAAATCTAAATGAGTGAATTAGCAATAGTACAACTGCAGCCCAGTGTACATATTGACAAAACAATTGTTAAATTATCTAAGCTGTCTTGGGTTCCACATGTAACTGTATACATGCAATAGTATAAACAGTTATTGTATATCAATTGTCACTATTGTGCAATGCCATCCAGATAGCAAATGTTTACCACCTTACAGCAGTCAAAAAATGCTTACAAAATCAGTCAGAAGTCTTCTGGATCATTTATACATTTAGCATGTCTCAGCTGACAAGAGCCTTTATTTATTTAAGTATTCATAAATCAGTGACACTAAGTGTGTATAATAAACCACATTTTCTTATTCGTATTCAGGTTTTTTTTACTGTCACAATAACATGGGTGGTGGTGTTGGTCTTCACATCATCACTACATGCTTTAATAAAATGCATCTTTCACAGTGTTTAACTTTAAACAGACAGTGAAAAAAATGTTATCAATAGTCTCTGAGGAAAAATCTTTGAATCCTCCACAAGAGGGTGCAGTTTCCTACAAATATTGCATAAAACAGGCGAAAGAGGAGGTTCTTAGAATGTGTGCAGTCTATTAGTAGAGGCAGCTCTTCTAACACAAAAAAGGGATCTACAAAATGACTGTAATGCTAATATAGCAGTGTTTAGAGTACGTCTTAGGGTTAAGTGGACGAAAGTATATTTGTCAATCTGGACATGCTGAGACTTACTCTTCCTTTCATACAAGAACTTGGATCTCCTGTTTCAAAGTATAATTGCTGGCTGGCCTTTATAAGGACGAGATGACTGTTGGCTGGGAACAAAAACTTAAATTTATAATCATGTGGTAAACAAAAAAGCATTTATTGGACAAGCTGACAATTCAAGTATCTCAGTGAGACAACTGTTCACATACTTTAGAAGTATCTACCACTTATTTCTGATGTTTTTGCACTATTCTACCAGTACAACAATTCTGAAAATTCATGTTAAAACAATGCAGTGTCTTCCTACTTTGGGGTAATTAATTTACTATCCAAACACATGCAGATTACTACTTTCATTCAAGTGATTAAAGGAAACTAACTGAAAAAAACCCTCTCCTTCACCCCCCACACCCAAACCCTAGTTAGGGCCTGCAATTTCCATTTACGCAACAATTCCAAGATCCGGCCTTTCCTGACCTCAAACACTGCCAAACTCCTTGTCTATGCCCTCATCATCTCCTGCCTGGACTACTGCAACTCCCTCCTGTCAGACCTTCCTCAAAACCGTATCGCCCCCCCTACAATCCATCATGAACGCAGCAGCTAAACTAATCTACTCCTCACACCGCTCTGTCACCACGACACCCCAACGCAAATTCCTTCACTGGCTTCCAATTCACTTTAGAATTAGCTTCAAGATCCTATGTTTGGCATACAAATCTATACACAAATCCTGCCCAACCTACATCTCTGACCTGGTCAGCAGATATACACCTGGCCGCCCACTTCGCTCCTCCAACAACCTCCTCCTAACCCCCCCCCCCCCCCACGCATCTCACACTCCCATGTATGACTACAGGACTTCACTAGAGCTGCCCCCATCTTGTGGAACTCTCTCCCACTGCCCATCAGGCTTGCTCCCACCTTAAAAAAAAACACCTAAAACTCACTTCTTCAAGGAGGCCTACATCAACTCAACACTGCCCTAACCTTCTCTGCCAAGAACTTCTTGATGCAACCCCTCCTTTCGTGTCACCAACACCTCCCTCTAGATTGTAAGCCTTAGGCAGGGCCCTCTCCCTTTGTGTATTATACTTGCATTGTGTTGAGTATCTTATTGCTTATTACCTGTATTGTTGTATCTATTGTCTATTACCTGTATTGTGCTGTCACCCCTGTTATCATGGTCTGTAATCCTATTTATTGTACAGTGCTGCAAAATATGTTGGCACTATATAAATCCAATAAATATTAATAATAATACTTACCTGGGGCTTCTTCCAGCCCCCTGAAGTCTTCCTGGTCCCTGGTCATCACCCCTTGCTGCTCGGTTCCCTCGATGTCCCCTCCGAAAGCATGATTCGCAGCCTCCTCTAATGCAGTCCCATGGCTGGGAGTGCTCTCCACTGGTGCATTAAGCAAAAATTACTACTGCGCATGCACATGACACTCCTGGAGATGGAGCATGATAGAGGAGGCGCGCGCAGCGGGCAATGATTCGTTGAGTCATCCAGCTTAGAGATGAGGATAGTGGAGGATTGGCTGAACGCAAAATCATTAGAGGAAGCTGGAGGACATCAGGGGGCTGGGAGAAGCTACAGGTAGGTAACTAGGTAATTTGTTTTTTTTTCAATTAATTGTCTCTTTAAATAGATAGTAAGTAGGTAGTTAAACACTAACTAATGCTTTTAATGAATCTGTCCTAGTGGTAGTTGTGGCGCTATTCTGACATACTTCTATCACCCACTACTAAAATCTTATCAACTGGAGGAAAAAAGTAGCATTAATATCTGATAGGAAGCGCTAATAAAACTTTTTCTGGATAAAATGCATTTTTTTAATGCAAGGCTTGAGTATCTGCCAGTGAATTACATTAATACATTTGTAAAGATAAAGATACAGTATTTGTAATGATAGGAACTTTTTTATTCCAAAGATTAGCATAGCATTGTATTGCATGAAGCAAAACAAAGCTAGCAGCTGTCATGGTGCAATCGATGGTAACAGGTGGTAACAGGCAATCTCCCTAATGGTAATTCACACAATTTTAATGGAAAAAAAAAATGATTCAGTAAGATCACGTGATCTCTGCATGTGATTTCTCTATCTATACATTAGTTCAGTACAGTTTGGAGATCAGCTTATATGGCTTCACTAAGCTTTGTTCAAAGCATTTGGATCTCCCTATCACTGAAGAAAATCATTAGAAAAGACTTAACTCTCAACATTTCTATAGGCATGAACATAAGATCATATGAAATATTCTAACCTTACAATTTGTAGCTTAACCAATGCCTAGCACCTAAAGGTAACAAAATTGTCACTGGTCATCTACAAATATTGAGATGATCAAAATAGCATGGAAAACCTTTTATTATATACGCTCAACCTGGGAGACTTTAGTTTAAAAATAAGGAGTTATAGATCATTCACAGGCCTTGACAGTTCCTTCATCACAATCTCTTACTTACTGAATGAAAGAGAATTTGTGATATGTGTCAGTAACTGAGCCAGTAATTCAAGTGATCCTGCAATGGGAAAAGCAGAATTGAATTTAACTTGTGCCCTGTGGACGGGGTTAATAATTAAAGGGTACCTGAGCTGACATGTGAGATGGGGTTTTATTCTGTAAAGATTGTTAAAACTTATATGCACCGAGAGCACACATAGGACCCAATTTAATTCACCTTTTCACCTACGTTTTCTCCTAAGTGGTATTTCACATAATAAATAAAGTGCCTTTTAAGCTACCATCAAGCAAGAAAATTTTGACAGTACTTTTTCATCTACTTTTGGCAATTTTCTTCTGTTTAAAATAACTTTTCAGTACTCTGCAAAAACTATCACCTAGGAGAAAAAGTGCATTAGATCAGGCCACTACGATTTACTGGGCATTACATTGTTTGTATCAGTATTGCATATATAACACAGTAGTTGCTTTGTTTGCACTTATAACAAAAGTGGTCACCATTTACGTCAGACAATAAAAATCCTAAATATGTGTTTTTAGCTTTTAAACAAAATAAGTTTGAGGTATTTCAGGAAAGTAATATTTATTAGTAGGACAATTTATCAGTTTATTTTTAGTTCAGGTTTAGGTTAATAATGGGCATTACCAATGAAAGTGACAGTGGGCATCTTTGAGCAAAAAAGGGTGTAAAGCCACAAAGGGTCTAAAAGAAGTATAGTAAATGTAATCTGTAGAGGAGCCATAACATTACATTCAGTCAGGTTACTCTTCTGTGATTGCTGGCTGATGTATATGCAGATCTAATACTGTACTACACTACACAACCTACCAATGAGCAGCAGTTTATGAAGGTACTACACTCAAAAGACATATTACGTTTATCAGTAAATTAGTCGTATATAAAATGGATTGAGCCTCTACAGCATGAGTGATAAAAATCATGCTGTCCTAGGTACCATGCTAAATATCTTCTGCCCTAAACACAAACTCAGTGAGATCAATATTTGGTCGGGTAAATGTTGTATGCATATATACACTGACTGGCACTGTTAGACTGGAGTCAATATTTTCAGGTTGTCTCATGCAGAAGTTAAGAGAGATCATCACTGATGAAGATACAGCATAACAAAAAATATAGGGCGAGTTATAGTTCCTAGTTATGTTATTAATGGTTTAGTAGCTTAAGGCTACTTGCACACCAAGACGTTGCGTTAGGTGCTACGTTAAGGTCGCATAACGTGCACCTAATGCAACACATGGTGGTGCGGGAGAGGACGGTAGAGTGAGCCGCGTTAGGCGGCTCTATCCGTATAAGGTCTTCCAGAGTGGCGCTGATTGGCCGGCGGGACCACGTGATGCGGAGCGAGACACTCCGCATCACGTGGTCCTGCCGGCCAATCAGCGGCCGCCAGTGCAGTGAATATTAAGTAGCCATGTGCGTGGCTACTGTAGCAGCATCTCCACGCCTCCTCTCTCCCCCCACTGCGCATGTGCAAACAGTCTAACGCGGCTATAGCCGCTCTAATGCCGTAGCATGCTGCACTTTCGGCAGAACGTGCAGCGTTACATGTAACGCAACGTGGGCTGTGTGAACAGCCTACTTGTGTTACATTGCTGTGCGTTGGGGGAGCATTACAGGCGCACTAACGTCTTAGTGTGTAAGCAGCCTAAGACAACACAATTAACAGATAACATAAATATTGTGTTTTTTTACCCCAGCAATCTTAAAAACACACCTTTTATGTTCTGCTTACCTGTTCTTCACATTACTACTGTATGAAAATATACACCATTTTGATTTCCAGCTCTAATGTACAAAAACTCACAGCAACTACTTGCTAGTTAAATCACACACAAATATATCTCCAAAGCATTACAAAAGGCATCCACTTAATAAATGGCCGGCACTTATGCTAACATATTCAAACCACTGCCACTCTCTCCGTGTTTTTATTAGAGGTAGAGCATTCATTTTACACACATCCTACAGTACTACATTTGTATGAATTTACTAAATTAATTATTTAAAGAAATAATAATACAGATAGAGAGTCCTTGAATTAGTAATACCATGGCTTGGCTACGACTTTCAATAAATGAGCTCTTAGCAACTGCAGGGACGAGGCTGTTGAAGACAGGTGTCTTCATTTGTATTAATTTTTAAAATCTGACTTTGTAATGCCTCTCTGTTACTAAATGTCATTCCATGTTTTATTTATGTCTCCAATTTGTAAAACACTAGTCACTATTGACTCTCGTACAGCATTTTATAGAAAAGCAGTTTAACGTTCAATGGTCAATTACAGAGACAAAAGGTTATAGCTAGGGCTCAATTAATGATATGGCCATTGACCACCAAGAGTGACTACTGTGACCTATAAGTAGGGCTTCCAAATGGAGTTTTGCAGTGCCGGCATTACTTTCACTATATTAAAAATTAATTCAACACATGTAGGCCTACAATATTCAGCAAAGGATGCTATCTTTTATTAAATCATTCAAGATTCTGAAAAGCCTAACATTGAGTTATTGTAGTTAAAGGGAACTTGCCAACATAAAAATATGTGAGCTGATTTTGCTGGCTTGCTTTTAATCATTTAATGCCACAACTACATATCTACACCCTCTGTGCCTCCAAGTCTTGGCAAAGGGATGCAAATATTTTCTTTTAGGGCCATTTGATCCAAGCCTTGTATGGGTTTTTTGGCCACCTTCTGGGTTTCAGGCTAGTGTTGTACCATATTTTCTAGTTGAACTTGATGGATGATGCCTTTTTTTCCACCCAAATAACTATGCAACTATGTAATTGTGATACTGTTGAGAGACACATAGCCTAGTAGTATAAAATGGGGCTGAAACAATAGGACAAGGGTTTGGACCAGGGTTTCAAAAGGAACAGGGCAGCACAGATGGTATCACATTCAAATTTATTTTAACATGTTCACATAGAAACCAATAGGCAACCCTAACCCATAAAAATCAACCAAACAGGCATGAGCTAGCCAAGCACACCACATATGCAGTCTAGCCCTGAAGCCCCATGTATAAATAAACATACATTAGACACCAGTATGAAAGAGTTTGAAAATGGGGAAATTGATGGAAAGGAATCCTCCACTATAAACGGTGGGAGTAAAAAAACAATTTAAAAGCCAGTATAGTGGGTGTAAGTTCTGAGGAGACAAGGTGAAACTGTGTTGTGCAGCTGAGACATATGCAGCGCACTATCACCGTGAGGGATATGTATGATAAGCTAGACAGTCTAGCTGTTTATTGTCATGCCACTCATATCCAAACATCCACTAAATGTATGGTTAACTGAGAAAATGTCCATGGTGGTGGCCAGTTTAACGCACCACCTCTAAAGCACCTAGTCAGCAGAAAGGTTACAACTGCTGGCGTCCCAGGAAGACCCACAATATCTGCTACCTGTTGTAGAGTACAGAGTCTCAGCCATGGCTGTTGGTGGATCCACAAGTATTGAGCAGAGCTCACTCCCACTTGAGTAACCTTGGACTGTATATTGGCATGGTTTCTAACCTGTAATGCAGCTATCAACTTCTCACCTGTTGACCTACTTGCTCTCTTTTTCACTGGTGGGGCAATACCCAAGGCTACAACTTGGTAGCCATTTGTAGAATAGTAGTCTACTGTTCACTATGGGTAGCAGACCATACATCCTTCTGAAACCTTCTGATGAAAACAAGCAACTATTTTGACTATGTCCCAAGACAGCCCACACTAATTGCTGGTGCCAGGGTCAACAGAGGTCAATTTCCATAATAGTAAAATCTTTAAAGGTAACCTTAACTGAGAGGGATATGGATATTTCCTTTTAAAAAATACCAGTTGCTGGTCAGTCCTGCTGATCTATTTTGCTGCAGTGGAGGCTGAAACAAACATGCAGCTAATCCAGTCTGACTTCAGTCAGAGCACCTGATCTGCATGCCTGTTGAGGGGCTGTGTCTAAAAATATTAGAGACACAGAATCAGCAGGAGAGTCAGGCAACTGGTGGTATTATAATAGGAAAAACCCATACCCTTCTCAGTTTAGGTTCCCTTTAAGCAGCTTGTTGTTCCTGTGACATTGAGAAGAGTAGCCAACATGCCTGTATGTGAAGCAGGAAAATCATTCCCAAAATTAACAATAAGATGGTGGACAAAAATCTTAGTCTTATGGAAGACAATCCAGGATCATGCCAGGAAAATCTAAAAAGCCAGGCCTAAATTGGCCAAAATGCATGTTGACAGTGACCAGCCACAATATTTTCTTCTGGGGAATGTTCTTTGGACAGATGAGGCAAAAATAAATATTTTTAAAAACTCCCATCAGTTTGATGTCCATAGATCAAAGAAAATGCAGTATTTCAAGAAAAGAGCACTTAGGGCCATATCCTATTCTAGGAGATAAGTAACTTGCAGATGTGAGCTACTTATCACGTTGCCATCACGCAAGGATTATTGGCAAATCCTATTGCCCATTTCCTTCGCTCGGTGGCCGATCATTAGGGAGCATTACTCAGCCAAAAGCCTGAGCAATTCTCCCTTTTACCGGGCGATGGGGAGCGAGGTTTACACTGTAGTGCCACGGCCTCACTCCCCACATATGTGCACACCCGCTGAACATCTGCCGCCATCTTCCGCCGCAGCATCTGGGGTTCTCCTTTATTAAGGAGACCCCCAGAGCTCCCCATCGGGTTGTTGCACATCTTAAAAGCCACCACATAGCTCTGCCAGGCACCCCTGTAAGTATACATACCGCCGCTAATCACCCAACGCCTCTCACCACAAATTCTGTAGAGTAATTATCTATAACTGTAATTACTGTGCGCATAGGAGTCCAGGCAAAGCATCACTTCCCGGAGACATGAAAAGTGTAAATGGATACCATGTAAAGAACTCTTATTATATCGTCCAAGTGAGTTCTTTTCCGCCTGGGGGGTCTTAAGTTTTAATAAGATTAGGCGATGTCCCCATTGCCTAAATTAAGAACTCGCCAACACTTCGTGCTTGCGAGTTCAGCAATAGGATATGGCCCTTAGTGTTCTGCAAAAGGTGGAGGAGGCTTGATTATGATTTAGAAAATATTTTGCTGTGTTTTTCAAAAGATGACTTCAGTTTGTGCAAAGAACAATGAAATATTAAAACTATCAAAATATTCTACAGCAAAATATTCTGCCCAAGGAATTTCCAGCACACTAATGATAACAACACAACTAAAAGCACTCAAGATTGGCTAAGCACAAACACTGAAGTATAATGAAAAGGGTTTCTAAGAGCACTGATTTGAGTCCTACTGAACTTCTATAAAAAAAAAAATGGGTCAAAAATTGTTGACAAGTGTTAAAGTCTTAATGAGAAGTATGGAAATTCATTTTTTTTTTTGCAATGATTGGTTTTACCGTTTGTGCATCAAAATATTACTTTAAGAAACCCATAATGTTTTCCATGTCATTTTAATTTGTGTTATTACAAACAAATCTGTCCAGTCCATGTGCAAAAAATAAAAAAAAAGTGTGTTACAAAAAGTGAGGAGGGAAGTGTTGGGGTCTCGCATTCAAATGCATATTATACAATGTATAATATGCATTTGAATGCGAGACCCCAACACTTCCCTCAAGGCCCAGAGTTCCCCAACCCTGTCCCTCAAGGCCTACCAACAGTACATATTTTGCAAAAAACCACAATCATGCACAGGTAAGGTAATTAGTGTATAAGCAGAGCTGATTAACTACCTCCGTGGATTTCTACAAAACATGCAGTGTTGGTGGGCCTTAAGGACAGAGTTGGGGAACACTGTACATGATAATAGCACTTACATTTACTTAAATGTTTGTTCTGTACATATTTAAGATTTTAATATCTCATACAGCTTCTCAATGGATTTTTATTGTTATGCAAGGAAAAAGTCAAATTATTTTTTCTTTCAAACTACAGAACGAAACACTACACTTATTTCATATTACATTTCTTTGACGAACTAATTTGGGATACTTTCCAAGTATTGACTAGATTTAGGCCTCTTTCACAGTGATACGTTGCATTTGATGCAACGTTAAAGTTGCACAATGTGCCCTAACGCAGCGCATGTAGGTTATGAAATTGGACGTTATTTTGCACTGCATTATGTGTCTCTTGGTGCACCGTTTTCGTCGCACAGTGATGGAACGAAAACGCCGCATGCGTTACATTTTTTAATAAAACAAAAACATTACTGAGCATGTGCAACACACAACGCAGCAGATACATTGCTAAATGCACAGCATGCAGCACTATTTAATACCGCAACACGTTATACACTAACGCAATGTATGCACTGTGAATGTCACACAGACTTTGCATTGCTGTGCGTTACTCTGTGTTAAAGTAATTTATAACGTGCGAGTTTAAAGTCACACTGTGAAAGAGGCCTTAACAAGAAGTATTTTTAGACTGGAAGGTGCTGTTATTTGGCATATTAGCAAACTCTTAAACTGATTTAATTAAAAAAAAAAAAAAAAAAAAAAACAACAACTTTAAAATGCTAGATCTCTGCATTTCAGATCATGTAAAGGAATTTTAAAGCTGCAAAATGCCTGTTCATCAATTAGAAATGCAATCTCATAGTGACCAAATGTAATATGGAGTGCATGTTAAAGACACAATAGATTAGACTATATTATATGCATTCGAGTCTAAACTAATCTTAATATTATTCTTTCAAGCATACAAGGAATCCAGGCAGCAAGACCAATATATACAGATAGCAAATATAATTATATAAATAATTTAAAGTCTAAGTAGTCGTATACTTAAGTAAAGCGATCACATTTTGTTTTATAATGGAAGTTTATCTTAAAAAAAACAAACATTATGTGCAAAAATGGTCCTTGCTCACCTTCTCAGTGTCCCCTCACACCTAGGTTTCAAAAACTAGTAAAATTGGGCCCATCCATAAAATGGAATTCAAACAAATGGCAGAAAAGTGTAGTTCTTTCTGCAGCAATAATGGCACTATTCTGATTACCAGTTTATTGCCAAATTTATTAAAAAGTCGGTCAGCTGCTTCATGGGTGCTGACTACCAGTTTCAATTTACACCACATATCAGCATTGACAGTTGTCTTCTGCTTAATTTTCTAAAGTAGTGATCAACCTCTATTGATCACTAAGTGCCATTCTCTGCATTCGTAGTGGCAAATGGCTTTTGCGCCAGTGGAAGTTTTATGTTTTGTTTTTTTGTTTTTTTGTTTTTTACAAGTATAGTGTTCAACTGCCTAAATGATGCCAGACTACATGGTTCTTGGCATGGGTGGATAATACTTTGCAAGAAATCCTTTCCCACTTGCACCAAGCATATGTATATACACACACACACACACACACACACACACACACACACACTATATATATACACACACACACACACACACACACACACACACACACGAGATGTATATATCTTGGTCCTTCCATGTTCCAGGACTAAGTATTTAAGTATCTATAGCTTCAATGCCTAGTATAATGTTTCAATATTTAAGTTAGGAAACATGCAAAAGTTTATTATCATGCCCAATAATTTGAATGCAAAGGTGTTCATAAAGTAACCATTGGGACAGTCACAACAAATATTAAGTTACTAAATTGGCTAGTAAGTTCAGGGTAGGTTTGTGCCAGTATGTAGTGCAGTATGTAGCTGTGAGGAAACGCGGAAAAGCCGCCGCTAAAACTCAGAGTGAGGCGGCTGACTCTGCGTTCAACAGGGCAGCTGGCGCGCATTTGGAGCGCGGAGAAACTGCCGCATGCTCTAACAACAGGGCGGCGGATTCCGCGTTCAATGCGGCAAGTTGCATGCATAGGCCTGCTCCTTTCAGTAATGCGGAATGTGGAGAAAACGCCGCACGCACGGACAGCGGGTGCGGCGGTTTCCGCATCCAACTCAGCAGAGACATTACAACACATTACTGGTGTGGCTGGGACTCATAGTCCACATTGGTTTAGGAGGACGCCCGCGCACGCAGAGAGGCAGGACCTTTATGGCAGTCAGAAGGGGGTCAGCTGACCAAGCCGGTCAGCTGACAAATTCAGCAACCTTCATTGGTCCAGCACTTAGGGGAGGCGCTGGAGAGCACTAGTGTATATATACTGGGTGCTGGTCATTCATCTGGTGTCTGGCGTTGCGATCACTACGTGGTAGCACTCAGACCTTGTCAGTATCTGTGTTATTAGACAGTTTCGTAGGTGTTGATGATCACGGAGCTCACACCTTAGCCTAGGAATTCTGTTATTTGTATTCTAATCTAGACCAGTTTCCAAGGTGTTGATGGCCAAGGAACTCACACCTTAGTCTAGGAATTCTGTACCATCTGTATTATTGTTATTATTCTAGTCCAGTCCCTGGAGTGTGAGAATCTTGGAGCTCACACTCAAGTCTAGGCATTGTTGATTATCTATTATGACCTTCTGCTTTCCTGACCATTCTTCTGATCTCTGATTTTGTACCTTTGTCTTTCTGATACTCTGTTGCTAAACTCTGCTAGTCCCTGGATTCTGCATCTGTCTACTGTCTCTGTACTGCATCTGTCCGTGTGGTCACGACCTGGCCTGTCCGACCTCGAGAACTATCTCTCCTGTTAAGAGAGATAGTTCACAGATCCGTTAGTGACACTGCTCCTTTGGGTCACTCACGTTCTGTCCTTCCCATTCTCTCAGTCTGGCTCCGCCCCTTGGGGAGCATCAGACCTGTGGAAGGAATCTGATCCAGAGCAGTATCTCTCACTGCCTAGCACCTATCTCTCAGGTGCTTTCCTCAAAGTATTACCGTTGCACCAAACACTCTCATCCCTTAGGTGTCCAGAGGTTAGAAGATATATCTGATTATCGGTGATACTGCAGATCATCAATAATCGGGTATATATCTGTATTCTCGGTGATACTGCAGATCACCGGTAATCAGACCCTTTCTGTGTTACACCGATCGTTACAGTAGCTTTTTGTAGGAAATTTCATCTCTCTCTTTTTGGACATGGGATTAAAGCTTGTTATCATTCTGTGTGAAAATCTAGAATCTGTATAGGTGTCCAGGAATATTAGCAGCCTTCACTTAAAGGAACTCCAAGCCAGAAACATCTTTTTAATGCTTTTATCATCCTAACAACCGGGCATCTCCTGATCATCCTCCCCTTTCCATAGCACAGAACACTCCACAAAAAAACAGACTCATTTTTAGAGCAATACCAAGCTCTTGTTAAAAAAAAGTAATACCAAGCCAGAATTTAAAAAAATACATTTTAATATTTGTTGCCCAATACACTTACGCCTTAAAGTGTACCAGAGATGACATGTGATATGATGAAATAGACATGTGCATATACAGTGGCGAGCATACGAACACTTGTGCTGTAATCCTTTTCTTTTTTCCCGGCCTGAAAGAGTTTGTAATTGGCTATGGAACTGAGTATTTCTCCAGTCAGGAGGACTCAGTCGGCTCACTGATAATAAATGACAGCTATAAAACACTTTCCTTAGCAGATACATGGGCTTTTTACTGTGAGAGGAAAAGATAAAAAGGTCAATCGTTCATGTAGTTTCACTCTGTGACTCTTGAGACACTGCAATTGAGACTATGAAACATTAAATCTGCTTTGTAAATGTTTATACATAAAAAAACCTTAATATATCTAAAAGAGTCTTTTTAGGAGAAGATGGACAGTTCCAATTGTTTATCTTAGTTTAAATACAAAGAGGAATGACAGTACCTGGCACCAAATGCAGCAGGGCAGACACACCAGGACTGGGACCAGGACACAGAGCGTGCTCATCAAAAAATCCTTGTAAACCAAACTAGTTGAAGAAAAAAGCGGGGCACCACTCCTTTAAAAGACCCTTTATTCCGGTGGGGGAGACAGCAGGTACATGCAGTGGGGGTATCAAGTGCCTGACAGCTGTTTCGCTGGTTTAAACCAGCTTCTTCAGAAACAGCTGTCAGGCACTTGGTGGTGCCCCGCTTTTTTCTTCAACTAGATTGAGTTTATCTTAGTTTATTTTCATCTCTGGTTAACTTTAAGTACCTGACTGATGGCATCACCCTTCAATATCTAGTATTTGGAGGTTTTTTTTTTTTGTTTTTTTTTTTTGCTATTAGTTTTAGTGGTGCGCCACTTTCTGAGAGAGTACCTTTTACATAGCTTACTGTCTTGATATTATTTGTAAGAACACAAAGGGAACAGAAAAGTAGATTAAATAAAATACACAGATAGGATACATTTTATTTAGGGTCCAGAAAATGGAGGCTTGGAGCCTTACTAATAAGAAAATACAATTCAGGATTTATAGAATTTCTCTTAGATATAGCCATAGGACTTAATTGTGATAACTTACAATTACTATTGACTGCTAGGGGTTATGATTAATGAAAATGCTATGCAACTGACCAAAATAGCAAACAAACAAACAAACAAAAGGATGCTTTCTGCTTGCAAATCCAACAATTCAGCTAAGCACTTTTAACCACTTGAGGACCCACCCTTTACCCCCCCTTAAGGACCAGCGCTGTTTGAAGGGATCTGTGCTGGGTGGGCTCTGCAGCCCCCAGCACAGATCAGAGGGCACGCAGAGCGATCAGATCGCCCCCCTTTTTTCCCCCCTATGGGGATGATGTGCAGGGGGGGTCTGATCGCTCCTGCTGGTGGCATGTTGCGGGGGGGGGGGGGGGGCACCTCAAAGCCCCCCTCCGCGGCGACATTCCCTCCCCCTCCCTCTCCTACCTGTCCCCCCAGTGATCCGGGCTGCACAGGACGCTATCCGTCCTGTGCAGCCAGTGACAGGACGTCCTCTGTCCAGAGCCGGGACAAGGTCCTCCAGCACCCAAGGCTGAGACACTAAAGTGCGCCCCTCCATCCCTGTCACCCCAGCCTTCACACACTGATTGCTCTAGCGCCACAGGGCCCACAACCTACCCAACACCTTAATATCTAGTTATCTGGCTTGCAGTCACTGCCATGTATCCCCTTTTCTTATTTATTTCTGCTTCAAACACAATTAGGAATGACAGCTGAATGAATTCTGCGCCCCTTCCTACACAGCGCCCTGAGGCTGGAGCCTCTCCAGCCTATGCCTCGGCCCGGCCCTGCCTCTGTCACATGGCGGCGATCCCCGGCCGCTGATTGGCCGGGGATCGCCGATCTGCCTTACGGCGCTGCTGCGCAGCAGCGCCGTACAATGTAAACAAAGCGGATTATTTCCGCTTGTGTTTACATTTAGCCTGCGAACCGCCATCGGCGGCCCGCAGGCTATTCACGGAGCCCCCCGCCGTGATTTGACAGGAAGCAGCTGCTCGCGCAAGCGGCTGCTTCCTAATTAATCAGCCTGCAGCTGGCGACGCAGTACTGCGTCGCTGGTCCTGCAGCTGCCACTTTGCCGACGCATGGTATAAGCGTGCGGTCGGCAAGTGGTTAAAGGATAACCAAGGTGACATGTGACATAATGAGATAGACATGTGTATGTACAGTTCCAAGCACACAAATAACGAGAACATGTTCCATTTTTCTTTCTCTGCCTGAAAAAGTTAATTATCAGGTATGCAAGTGACAGTTTCTACCCGGGTCGGGACTGGGTCAGAGTATAGCATAACCCTCACTGATAAGTAATTACAGCCATAAAAAACACTTAACTGTCAGTAAATGGCTTCTGAGAGCAGGAAAGATAAAAGGGTCAATAATTCTTAGATTTGAGCTCTGACATACTTCAATTAAGGTGTCATTGAGCAGAAACAATATAACAGTAAAAACTTGAAAACTAGATTTCAATATAAAATAAAACTTTGGGATATCTTAAAAAAAAAGTCATTTTTAAGAGACTGAGGACAGATACAATTGTTTTTCTCATTAGTTTATTTTCGCTTCGGATGTCCCTTAAAAATATACCCAATGTCTTAGTACAAATTATTTATTATAAAATTGACAGCAGGCATTCTTAGCACTTAACCAGGTCACCAGCATCCAGGTTTCACACACATCATCGAAAGGCCTAACCTCTCCTAGAGTCCAAACTCCTCACATGCACACGTGAGTTTTATTTTTTGCACTAGTGCCATTTCCTAGCATTAGATTTAAAAAGGAAGTGTACTGATCTGCTGCTTCTGCCAGTACAACTGCACACATACAAGAGGGGCCCACTTAACACATTGTTAATTTACAGCTGATTATGGCCAGTTGTTGCTGCAGGCCTTAGTTATTGACTAAGCCAATTTGCCACCTGCCCCAACCTTAGGCTTGTTATAAATAATACTTTACCACTTATCCTAACTGTTCAAATTGTTTCTTAAAAACACATCCTCCAGTCATAGATAGGTGCTCTAGCAAAGACTCACAGGCCCACAAGCAATTAACTTTTTCTTCTTATGCTAGACAGGGATGCTCGGGTAGTACTTTTTCATTTCAAGGGTGTTTATTAAAGCAAAAACACATGAACTGGAACATTTCAAAGAAAATATTTCCCCACGCAGGAGGAATAGCTACATAAAATACGATGATAGAAAACAGTGGAATGAAACATTCCATAAAAATGTATGAACTAAACACAATTTTAGATTTATAGGAATAGAGGAAAGGGGGGAAGGGAGGGGGGGGACAAGGGAGATATAAGGACTTGAATAAAAATGGGTGACCCATGGGTGCTATGCACAACATGCCGATGGGTCTCAATGGGGGAAGGGGGAAGGAAGGGAGGGGTTGGTGGTTTCCATATAGAGGGTATGCACTGGTAAGTACAAATTCCGAGTTACCAATTACAAAGTATCAAGGTAGTACTTTTTAATACCCGAATTGATCTGGATCCGGGTATCCAGATATCCGATCCGGGTCTGATATCAAAATTTGACGTTTTTATACCCGAACTGAATTCGGGTATCTGACCCTACTATCCGGCAGGATTCGGATATCCGAAATAAAAAACGGAAATGGTATTTTCAAGGCTCCTTAGTCTGTTTTAGAAGTTAAAAACATACCTCCTTCTCCTCTCTCTCTCTCTCTCTCTCTCTCTCTCGTCTTGCAGGGATTTGTAGTATGTCAAAAGCAAGCTCACATACCTTGGCTGGGAATCGAACCCAGGTCCACTGCTTGCAGGGCAGCTATGCTCACCACTATACCAACAAGTTACAACCACACACACAGCAAAGAACAGCACTTTGAAGTCTGGAAGATTCCAGGGCAAGGGTGGGAATAGATCACAAGATTAGCTCTCAAAAGAGCTGTTGAGAGGGGTGCTTGTTTAGCAATAAGAATCAGCAAGGAGCAAGCTAAGAAGCCTTCAAGAGCCTAACTAAGCTCTCCCTATAGGTCTCTGCACCGCAACTCTCCCTTCTCTAATGAATGCAGGCACACGAGTGAGTGAAAAGCCTGACGCCTTTTATAAGGGGGGGGAGTGGCTCCAGGAGGGAGTGTAGCCTGATTGGCTACAATGTGCCTACTGACTTTGATGTAGAGGGTCAAAGTTGACCCTCATGATGCACTATTGGGGTGAACCGAACTTCCGGAAAAGTTTGTAGTTCTCCGCAATCGCGAATCCCGGAAGTTTGCCGGGAACCGTTTGCCGGCGAACCGTTCGGGCCATCTCTAACAGCCACATACTCCCTGCTGGTCAGCGGTCACCAGGTTGACCCAATGGGCTGTGTAAGTTATGTACCTGCCCTGACCGTGCTTGGCAGACCAGGCATCCGTGGTCAGGTGAACCCTTGACCCAACGCTGTGTGCCAGAGATGACACCACTTGCCTCTCAACTTCATGGTACAGTTTGGGTATCGCGTTTTTAGAGAAATAATTGTTGCCTGGTATCTTCCATTGCGGTGTCCCAATGGCCACAAATTTACGGAAGGCCTCAGAGTCCACCAGCTGGTATGGTAACAGCTGGCGAGCTAACAGTTCCACCAAGCCAGCTGTCAGACGCCGGGCAAGGGGGTGACTGGCAGAAATTGGCTTCTTCCGCTCAAAGATTTCCTTCACAGACACCTGGCTGCTGTGGGCAGAGGAGCAGGAACCGCTCAAGGTCAGAGGCGAAGTGGAGGAGGGTGGCTGTGAAGGTGCAAGGAAGAAAGCGGCTGAAGATGCTGCACCTGAAGAAGGAAGAGGAGAAGGAGGTGGCTTTTCTTTTATGTGCTGCTTTTTCTCAAGTGCTCCTCCCATTGCAGTTTGTGCCTTTTCTGCATGTGCCTTCATAAGGCAGTTGTCCCTACGTGTGTGTTAGCCTTTCCAAGGCTCACATTTTTGGAGGCAGATAGAACAGATGGCATTGCTCTGATCTATGGCAGACACATTTAAAAATTTCCAAACCACTGAGCCCCCCTGGGGTGATGGCACTATGGTGGCATCAGCAGCTGACATTGAAGGGCATGTTGGATGGCTGTCCATAGGTGGTGATACATGGTGCCGGACACTGCCACCAGCTGTTTCTGACGACGAGCTCCCCCTGCTTCTTTCAGGAACTCTTCTCCTACTACTTTTCTCTGACTCCCCCTCTGAACTGTCCCCCTGTTCATCTCCTCTATTGGGAACACACGTGGCATCCGTATCATCGTCATCATCATAATCATCCTGCCCAGCTTCGCTTGCCTCAGACCTCCAAAACTGCACCAACAGCAGGTACTTCATCATCCTCCTCCTCACACGTTACGTGCATAGTGTCGCCTACCTCAGACATATGAGGTGGTGTAACTTGCTTAGCGCCTTCATCTGGTTGTAATAATGGCTGTGCATCAGTGATTTCCCCACCAAATAACTCCTGCGAACTGTCAAATGCAGTGGATGTGGTGCTTTTAGTAGTGCTGGTGGCTGTGGAAGATGAGGTGTTCTGTGTTAAATAGTCAACCACGTCCTGACAATCTTGGGAGTTGGTGGAACGTGCCTTCTTCTGAGCACTGTACTTTGGTCCTGTGGTGGGTTCGGATTCCTGGGCAGCAGTCGGCGCGGCTGGTCAAGATAATCTGACTGTCACAGAAGTATCAAGATGCGGCAGCCCATACTTCCGGATTAGTGGCTGGCATCATGGAGGGGCTGATCCAAAGGCATCCCCGCTGCAGTGGAGTAATGGTAGCCGATGAATGGATGGATGGATGGAGCCAGGCAGCCAGCATCCAGTAAGACCAAAGGTTTCCCAATTAGCGCATTGTCTTCCTACCTCAGTGGAGCCCCGACCTCCTGGGTAGCATTGGTGGACTCCACAAGGCCTGTACTTGCACAGACAATGGACCCAGGCAGCAGCAAGGTGGAAAAACTCCAGGTCCCGGACTCCTCACGACCCACACCAAGCGTTCCAAGGCTACACTGGACCACACTGCACACCTTCAGGAGGCAAACAAGGTGAATTGGTCAGGAGAAGGGAAGAAAAACAAGAAAAGGCCAAGATCCTGTAGCCATGGCTGGCAATGAAACAGAAGATAAAAAATATTTCCAAGGTGAAAAATTTTATTCCCTATGGGCCATGGCCTCTTAGACTTCATGATCCCAGAAAGCCAACACTGTTGGCAGTATCAACATTACCCAATACCATGAAAAAATTAGGGCAGAGGAAGAAGCATGCACCATATGTAAAGGCACATATATAAAAAAAAATACAAAATAGCAAAAGATTTATCTTAAGCACCTATTTAAATGTGTTTTTTTGTTAGGTTAGAGACAGTCCCTTCTGTATAAGAGTCCTATATCTTATAACAAGTGCTTCAACAGTTTAAGTATTATTATTAATAATTTGCCCTGACATATCTAGTGTAATTTCAAGGTTTAGACAACTTTAATTTGTTGCAAGTTTTGTATAGCTAGAAAAAGGGCAATTAAAACCACAGACAGACCAGTGAAATAAATTATTTTTCTTTTGCTATGATGTTTTATTAATTGGACTGACAGCAAAGTATTTTCTTTACGCATTGTAAAAATGTGAAGTTATGCATGGTTGAAGGAAAGTGAGTGAATATGCTTTAAAAATAGACTGATACTATTCTTAAAGTGTGTTTACCTGGATAATACTGTGAAAATGTTACCTTCATAGAGGTTTCCAAATAGAAACAAGAAAAACTTGGAAATATTTAACTGTTGCTCTCTGCAGTATTTGCTTAACAAAAAAAAGGTCAGACACATCTAGATTAAATTGGCTCCAAAGAAGTTAAAAACAAAAAAGTTGAGTAAGTAAACTTTTCCAGCATACTGTGAATTATCCACCGGGGTTGTTGGTTATGGATCTTAAAACATCTGTGTAAACATACAAAAAAAGCAAAGCCAGTCGTGAAGCCATTCGGGGGATCTGTATCTGTATGCTGAAAAATAAGACAAAACGTCAAGGAGCTGCATGAGGCTCTTGCTTATTCATTAAATGCAGCTGTGTAGCTGTGCATTTAAAAGAACTGAAATTAAGATTAAATAGACAGTCGCTGGTGAGTTATTTGGCCTTATCTAGGTCATATGGAAATTCAAACTGATGCTTCTCAAGAAAATGATCATGGGAAACATCACAATTCATAGGAAACATCACACTTCAGATTTAATTCACCTGAAATCTGGATAGTTCAAGTGAACAAAATTCTTATTTGTAAACAGCAGGGCAGTGATTATTGTACTATCAACTGATCGTGTGTTTTGTAGAACAACCACATAAGCAATCTCAGGAGACAGATGCAACTCTGCATGAGTGAAACAAACCAGGCAGCAAAGTTTACTAAAACTTGCAAGTATTTGTTAAATTGACTTTTGCTGTGCATCTCTGCAGCACCTGAGGAGCTCTTGAACATTTGGGATCTCAATCTGCTCTAAACAAAGTTTATGCTTGCAATGTTTATGGTAAATGTCTTTATATAATTTTTAATAAACATGCATTTATCCTTCCCTTTACGAGGATAAAAGGTTTGTAACTGCCATGAGGACTCTCAGTGGTTGCCAGTGAACCCAGTCAAATCAAGGAAAAAAAGCATTGGTATAGGCTCAAATTACTAACATTTGATACACCATTAAGCAGTATAATTTATACCTAGGCCTAGTTCACAGTGCTCAGCTGTGTTGCAGAAGAATTTTACATGTCAAAATTCACTGCCCTTACAATACTATGGGTGTGTTCACAGTATTGGCAGTGACACAGATTAATGTGGAGCCCATGGGTATGCCGGCCTGACCTGCTTAGTAATTAATTGCACCTGGTATGTGGGTTCTGGCTGTTGCTCTCTCTCTTTCAGGTGTTGCTTAATGGGAGCCTAATCAGCTCTCCCTGGAGGTGTTCTGTGATTGGAGGTGGATCGGCGGGCCATTTGAATTGCCCAATCAGAGTGCTGGGCTTACTATATATACTGGACTGGAACGGTTACAGGCTTCACCTGCTTTGAAGAACTTACCAGCGTTCAGTCCAGCAGTCATTTTCTGTGTCATGGAGTCTGTAGTGCAAGCTGTTCTGCGCAGGGCTCGTCAGGAGGATGGTGAAGCATGGCTACGTGATTTACTGGAGCCAGTGGAGGAGCTCTCAGACTTTGCTGAGGAAATGGAGGAGGCGGTGCCTGCCAGTGAGGTCCCTCTGTGTGCTCAGTCAGGAGACGAGGAGGAGCCGGGTCCGAGTGACAGGAGTGTGTCTGCCCCCCCTCCCGGGAGGCGGGCTTCAGCAAGGAAGAATCAGAATACCAGCCAGGAAGGGTCGGCCCACAAAGGAGGACGCAGGCTGCAAGGGGCCAATGTCGGCTGCCGTTCAGCTGCATCACAGCAAGGTCCTGCTCAGGGGAAACGCCCCTGCAAGAAGAAGGGGACATCTTCTCCGGCAGAGTCGGTTAGGAAGTCGTTAAGGAGCTCAGCAGCAGCTCGGAGTCGTGAAACTCAGGAGCAGGGGGTTGCCTCAGCCCTGCTCCAGGAGGACTCAGTTGCTTTCGCTGGGGCTGAAGGTGCCAGGAGCCAGGACAGAGCTGCTGGAGCAGGTGAGATCTCTGCTAGCTCTATGGAGCAGAGGATTGATAATTTGTCTGCAATAGTACAGTCTTTAGCTAATGTAGTCAACATTTACCTGTTTCAGTGAAAGAGAAAATATGGAGAGGTGATTATGTAGACATATTATCTCTTTTACCTCTACAAAAATAATTTGTGAGTAAAGAAAAAAAAGATAATGAGGAAGAGAGACGCAGACCAGTTGTTAGGTCATTTAGCAATTGGCTGCAAGCTTTCTGCATATATTCCGGTGTGATGGGTGAGAGGAGACCTGATTTATGTACAGGTCTTTTTCAGCATCTGGACACTGTTAGCGAGGCCTACCGCCAGTTTGGAGGAACCGCATGGTTCTTATACGACGACGCTATGCGTCAGAAGCTTGCAGTGTACCCTAACCTAGCATGGGGTAATAAGGATGTTGGTGTTTGGTTGGGTTTGATGTTACCGCAGAAGTTGCAGCCGCTTAGGCAGTCCTCTACTCCGGCTCCAGCTGGTTCAATTAAGAAAGGCCTTTGTTTTGCGTATAATGAGGGCCAGTGCAAATTTGCGCAGAATTGCCGGTATAAGCATGAGTGCAATTTCTGTGGTGGCATTCATCCTGTGGCCAGGTGCTTTAAGCGAGTAGGCCTACAGGCTCAAGGAAGTACCAAAGAGTTATTTCTTAAAAGCGCAGACTCCAGTGAGTCTGCAAAAAATGCTACCCTGGTTAGACAGGTATCCAAAGCTGGCGAGCAAGCAGCTTCTCATTGATGGTTTTGACAGAGGTTTTCCCTTACCTAAGTTTGATGGACAAGGTTGTGTTATATCCTCTAATTTAAAGTCAGTCACTCAGCACCCTCAGGTGGCATTTGATAAAATTGTCAAGGAAGTTAAGTCGGGGAGAGTGTCGGGACCTTTCATTTCTCCCCCCTTTGAGAATTTTCGGGTATCTCCATTAGGTGTCGTTCCCAAAAAAATCGTTTAACGAATTTCGCATGATACATCATCTTTCTTTCCCTAAAGGAAGTTCGTTAAACGATAGCATAGATGATTCTCTGGCGTCGGTATCTTACATTACTTTTGAACAAACCTTGTCTGTCATTAGGTCGTTTGGTCAGGGAGCTCTCTTGTCAAAAGCTGACATACAATCAGCTTTTCGTTTACTTCCAATAGATCCGAGTGCTTTTAACTCGTTAGGTTTTGTTTTTGACGGTTACTTTTATTTTGATCGCTGCTTGCCGATGGGCTGCTCGCTATCATGCCTGTACTTTGAAGAATTTTCCACTTTTTTGGATTGGGTGGTGAAGCAGAGAGCCCCTATGCTTGAGGGGGGCTCTTTGGTTCACTACTTAGACGATTTTTTGTTTGTCGGACCTGCTGACTCAAATGGCTGCCTTAATATGTTAAACATTTTCTGTGACACAATGAAAGAATTTGGGGTGCCTCTGGCTGAGGACAAAACTGTCTCCCCCTGTTCTACAATAGTTTTTCTCGGAATAACAATTGATACCATTAATATGGAGTTCAGATTGCCTGTGGAAAAAATTTGCTCTTTGAAAGTGTCATTGAATGCTCTGTTAAGTAAACGTAAGGCCACGGTCCAAGAGATTCAATCCGTCTTGGGTCAGCTAGCTTTTGCATCTCGCATAATGCCGATGGGCCGAGTTTTTTCGCGGAGGTTAGCTAGATCAATTTCGGGTCTGAAATCCCCTCGCTGGCATGTTTCTCTGAATCGAGAAATTAAAGAGGACTTATTAGTTTGGTACCAATTTTTACTGTATTATAATGGGAAGTCATTATGGCAAGAAGAATTTGTTTTAGATGAGCAGATGGAATTTTAAACGGACGCAGCGGGTTCCGTAGGTTTTGGAGCTTTTTGGCAGGGTAACTGGTGCGCAGAGCGTTGGCCTGGGTCGTGGTTGCACGAAGTCACAAAAAATATTGTTCTTTTGGAACTCTTTCCAGTGTTGGTCTCCCTAGTTCTTTGGGGGAAAAGTTTTGCTAACAAGCGGATCTTATTACAAACGGACAATAAGGGCGTTATGTTTGCCATAAACTGCTTGTCTGCAAAGTCAGATTTAGTGGTAAAAGTCCTGAGACACATTGTCCTGCATTGTCTACGTTATAATATCTGGCTAAAAGCTAAATACTTACCTGGTTGCCATAATGTTGTTGCGGATTCTTTGTCTCGCCAGAATTGGGATTTGTTCCGGAAGGTGGCGCCGGCAGCAGCATCAGTGGGAGCCCCGTGCCCGGCCCACTTATGGAGCATCATTTGGTCCTAATATCTGAGATGGTGAAGAATTCAGTGGCCCCCAGGACTTGGGCAGCGTATGTGGCCTCTTGGAAAGTATGGCTTGATTTTTCTGTTAGCTGCTCTCAATCCCCTCTAGCGGATTGTGAGGATTTAGTTTTGTCTTTTATTTGTCAGCTGGTGAGTCAAGGGGTATCGGTTTCTTTATTAAACCGGTATTTAGCAGGCATATCCTTTTTCAGGAGGTTGGCTCATGCACCGCCTTGCTGCTCTTATGCTGTGGTAAGACAATTCTTGAAGGGTTTTCGGAAGGGCAGGCTACACGAAGACTCAAGAAGACCGGTTTCCTTTGCTCTTTTATCTGATATGTTTAGAGTTTTACAATCCATTTGTATCTCTGAGTATGAAACCAAGTTATTTAAATCAGCTTTTGGTTTAGCTTTCTTTTGCGCTTTGCGTATTTCAGAGTTAGTTGCCCCATCTAGATTGGTGCAGTCGAATTTAAAGGCTTCCCATGTTCAGTGTGGGAAAGAGGGTTTTAAAGTTTTTGTTAGTCGATCTAAGATGGATCAATTAGGAAAGGGCATTTGGTTGTCATTATCCCCCCTACCTTTTTCCCCCTATTGCCCAGTAGTAGTTCTTTCTGAATTCATGGCTATTCGCCCTCAGTCTGAATCTTTCCTTTGTCATGTGGATGGAACGCCCTTATCGGCTTTCCAGTTTGGGGCGGTTTTTAAAAAATGCCTTATCAAATTGGGTTTGGGAGGGGAACAATTTTCTTCCCATTCCTTCCGGATTGGGGCAGCCACAGAGGCAGCCAGGTTTGGCCTTCCTGATGATGTCATTCGTAAAATTGGTAGGTGGGAATCCTCTAGATTCCATCTTTATGTCAGGCCTCATCTAACTTTGTATTAATTATCTTTCAGGTCGGAAACTAATAGTTTGGATCCTTGGGCACTCATATATTTACTGGGCCCAGAGGAGAGCCATTCGCAGACCATACTCAGAAAATCTGTTCTTTGATTTTGACGACTGTCACGTATTGTGGCAAGGTATTAGAGGCATGAAGTGGGCGGGTTTATGTTCATTGGTGTATAGTAAATTGCACAGCTGTCCTGTTCCTGATGTGTTGGTAATTCATTTGGGAGGCAATGACCTTGGGAAAACTAATACCCTGGCCCTCCATCGTATGATATCAGACATTTTTGAGTTAAGTGGTCAGCTTCCCAATACAAAGATTATTTATTCTGAAATGGTCGCGAGACCAGTCTGGTCCCATCCTGATTTAAGATTTATGAACTCTATCAGAAAGAGAGTCAATAGAGCTATGGCTAAGACTCTGCCGTTAGTGGGGGGTCTGTCCATCCGCCATAGAGAGCTAGAGGGTGGGGAATTTGGTCTGTTTAGGAGGGATCTTGTCCACTTATCTGGTATTGGTCTTGACATTCTAAATTCAAATATACATTCTGCCATTGAAGAGGTCGGGCTGGTGGGGGGACCAGGCTTGTAAACTCGCCTGGTCGGTGGGTAATGTCGCCCATGGTGTAGCGGACATTCAATTAAATTGTGTGTGTTTAACTGCTCAGCAGTATTATTTTGATTTAATGTTTATGCTATTTCAATAAAGAAATTCTTCTGTTTCACTTTGTGTGGTAATAAAGTAAACAATTTAATTTATTTACAAAGCCCCAATAAACCGGCCGCGGCCAATTTTCTCCATTTCAGTGTCTGTGTTTATGTGAATAGATATTGGTTTGTGGGGGTCTAGGCCGTGCATTCCCATGGCAGTGACACAGATTAATGTGGAGCCCATGGGTATGCCGGCCTGACCTGCTTAGTAATTAATTGCACCTGGTATGTGGGTTCTGGCTGTTGCTCTCTCTCTTTCAGGTGTTGCTTAATGGGAGCCTAATCAGCTCTCCCTGGAGGTGTTCTGTGATTGGAGGTGGATCGGCGGGCCATTTGAATTGCCCAATCAGAGTGCTGGGCTTACTATATATACTGGACTGGAACGGTTACAGGCTTCACCTGCTTTGAAGAACTTACCAGCGTTCAGTCCCCTGCCCTCCCTCCCAATCTTGTCGTGAGCCTTAACATTTTATTGGGGGCGTGTCACCTGTACAAGGCGGATGAAAATGGGTAATGTCGCCCATGGTGTAGCGGACATTCAATTAAATTGTGTGTGTTTAACTGCTCAGCAGTATTATTTTGATTTAATGTTTATGCTATTTCAATAAAGAAATTCTTCTGTTTCACTTTGTGTGGTAATAAAGTAAACAATTTCATTTATTTACAAAGCCCCAATAAACCGGCCGCGGCCAATTTTCTCCATTTCAGTGTCTGTGTTTATGTGAATAGATATTGGTTTGTGGGGGTCTAGGCCGTGCATTCCCATGTGTTCTAACTGCTCATGCTCGCGTTATGCAACTGACCACTGTGAACCTAGCCCTAGACTATAGTGACATGCACAGGCATTTCTGTGTTTCTGCAGCCATACACATTGGATGTCTAAAATTGTTTTAGTACAAAACTACTTCTGCATGCTGCGGACAATAGGGGTTTTCGTTTCACCATATACCTCTGCCACGGACCTCTTAAGGTGTTTAGTACAATGTTTTGGATCAGTGACAACTTTTTACTTGGCTTGAAATATGCATATAATTCCAAACTGATGCAAAATTATGCAAGTGTTACTGAAAATCAATGCAATTTGAAAATGGACCAATCAAATGCTTCCACTGCAAGATCTGATTATTCTGTTTACATTTTCATAATGATTAGCATAATTCTTACTAATGTGGACTTTGGTACATGTCGACTCGGGCCAGAAATTTAATAAACACAATCTGAAAACAGCTGGCAGTTGTGTCTGTCTAACTTTTTTTTTTTTTTAAACTGTCAGTCTAAGGGTTAAAGCATAGATAAAAACTTGTACATGTAAAAATAGATGCCTGGGGAAAAAAAGCCCCAGGTGTAGCTGTAAAAATGTATTTTGGTTATAAAAGGGTTCCATGGTAGTGCACTAACATTAATTCCCTAACCCCCCAGTTGCCTAACCTAAACTCCCCATCACCTAATCTTAGCTCTCCGTGGTGGTGCCTGTGCTTTTACCCTCATGGTAGTGCCTAACCCTAACACTACCCCCAGCGCCTAGATTTAACCTCCCATGGTGGTGCCTAACCTTAACCATGGTACTCAGTGAGATTGTTGTTTTGAAGGATACAACTGGTATTTGATGTGATCGTTGTAGGCGCATTTCATATCAAAGATATAAACAGTATTGCCAATGATCTTTGTAGGTGCAATATTGAAAAGATATAGCCGGTAAAGATATAACTAGTATTGCTTGATCAAAATAACCAGTATTATGTGTGGATTGTAGTAGTCACAAATAAAATAAAACAAGTAATGAGGACAAAATGTAGTTGTAAAAATATAACAACAAAATATTATAATATTAAATTATTAAGGGCATATACGGTGGCATAGTGGTTAGCGTGCTTGCCTTGCAATGCTGGGTCCTCGGTTCAAATCCCAGCCAGGTCAACATCTGCAAGGAGTTTGTATGTTCTCCCAGTGTCTGCATGGGTTTCCTCCGGGCACTCTGGTTTCCTCCCATATCCCAAAAACATACAGATAAGTTAATTGGGTCAGAAAAAAAGAGCACAAGACACCGGAACTAAATGCATCAGGGATGGATACTGCCACACTGGGCTTACCTGCAGCATGCATCCAATAGTAGTCCACAGATCCAATTGAAAAATATGAGAGAAGATGGGCACATCTGCTAAAATACCCTTTATTGTGGCTGGGTAGACACATGTAGGTTACAGCAGTGGGGGAAAGGCAAAGTCTGACAGCTGTTTTGCAGGGACTAGCCCTGCTTCATCAGATGCTATTGACCCTAGACTATGATACATGCACTACATGACAGTTAGTGACAAGACAAAATATACTCTGTACAGTGCTGCGTAATGTGTCGGCGCTATTTAAATACTTAAATAAAAATATAGTGTAATCGTAATTGAAATCAAATCCTTTATTGTAACTGCAAACATTTCCATAATATAGCAAATATAAACATGATATAGCCAATACAAAATAATTTGATCCCTTTTCACCGCTTATCGCCGCTAATTGCGGCAAACAACATTGAAGTCTATGGCAGGGCCCTTTTTACACAGACGGCTCAGGCACCCTTTTCAACTGATACCATACAAACTTCTTCTGCAAAACCAGTTAACCAAAATATATATATTAATTATTTAAAAAGCAAAAATGTGCCGTGCTCCAAATAAGTCTCCAACATATGTAGAGAGAGAATGGTGGGTTTACTTTAGTAGATAGAGATCATATATTGCAGAGAAAGGTTGCTGAATGCCTCACAAAAGTCAGTGATATGTAAGTTCCAAATCGGTCTCCAAATTATGCACAGGTTACAGTCATTGTAAACAAATGCTAACAAAATGTAATACAGCAATAAACTGCCAAAACATTCACCAGAACACCGTGCTGTATTAGTGATTCATCACCACAAACTAACCCAGTGGAGTGAGTGCAGTCCAAACATCCCCCAGCCCCCATACACACACAGGGCTTGACAATCAACGAAAATCGTCCCCATAGACATCTGTCCCCATTACTGCCTTCAGGTCTGACATCCAGAAGATCGTCCTATGAGACTCAACTTTTGCTGCTACCAACTGGGCTCCCATCGGCTTACAAGTGGGACACAGGCACTTAAAGCTATTTGTTACTAGTAGCCCACTCCATCCATTGTCAACCAGAACACCCACAACAGCAGAGTCTGTCTTATCCCCGATCCTGCTTAAAAGTGGTTTAGAATGGTTAGCAATGTTTTCTTTACACTGCAGGAAAACATTTTAGCTTAATAGAAAGGGAATGACTGCCTAATGGGGAAAGGAGAGAAACAGATGTATGAAACATTTAGAGGAGAATGGGGTCATCTGTAGGCCTGGGAAGAGTTGTCTCTATGTAAAATAAATCCCAAATAGAAGTCTTGTATGCATCCATGACGGGGTGGGGTTGTGTTCTGGATACATTTGGAGTATACAGGTTGATGAAAAAAAAGGTTTAAAACTTTGCAACAGGGCACAGATCATATCAGGGACTCAAAAAGGATTATCTAATTTTCAATTTAGATTAAAAGAATATCCAATTTTACTTGTGGGAATCTTTGGCAGGATTTATTATAAATTAGACTCCAGTGATTTTCGAAGACAGTCTAAGGTATGCTTTATGCCCGTCTGAATCCCATCACATCCCATTCTTTTCAATTTGACATTGCAGATAGAGGTGTAGCGAACGGTTCACCGGCGAATGGTTCCAGGCGAACTTTGGTGGTTCGCATTCGCCTGGACCAGGCGAACTTTTGTGGAAGTTCGATTCGCCCCATAATGCACTATGAGGGTCAACTTTGACCCTCTGCATCACAGTCAGCAGGCACATTGTAGCCCTTCAGGCTACACTAAGCCCTGAAGCCCCACCCCCCCTTATATAAGGCAGGCTCGCTGGCCATTAGAGTCACTTGTCTGCCTGCTATTAGACAGACTAGGGCAAGCTGCTGCAGATTGTTCTCCTAGGGACGAACGAAGGCACCTGGAGAAAAGGCACAAACAGCTATGGAAAGAACACCTAAGGAAAAGCAACACCCAAAAGACAAGCCACCCTCCTTCTCCTCTTCCTCCTTCCGGTGCATCGTCTTCATCCGCTTTCTCCCTTGCACCTTCACAGCCACCCTCCTCCACACCGACTCTGCCCTTGAGCGGTTCCTTCTCCTCTGCCCACAGCAGTACCGAGCTGTTGGTAAAAGAAGTATTTGAGCGTAAGAAGCAAATGTCTGCCAGTCACCGTCTTGCCCGGCGTCTGACAGCTGGTGGAATCAGAGGCTTTCCGTAAGTTTGTGGCCATTGGTACACCACAGTGGAAGATACCAGGCCACAATTATTTTTCACAAAAGGCCATACCCAAACAGTACCGTGCAGTTGAGAGGCAAGTGGTGTCATCTATTGCGAAGAGCGTTGGGTCAAGGGTCCACCTGACCACGGATGCCTGGTCTGCGAAGCACAGGCAGGGCCGATACATTACGTACACAGCCCATTGGGTCAACCTGGTGACCAATGGCAGCAAGCAGGGAGTACGTGGCTGCGCAGCGGACCGACTTGTCACACCTCCACGGCTTGCAGGCAGATCTCCTGTCACCTCTCCGCCTGCTATATCCTCTTCGCTGTCATCCTCCTCCTCCTCCTTGGCTGGTGCCGTGATCTCCGAGTCCTCTCCAGCTACACAGCCCCCGCACCCCAGGGCCTATGCTACATGCCAGGTACGACGGTGTCACGCAGTCTTAGACATGTCTTGCCTCAAAGCGGAGAGTCACACTGGAGCAGCTCTCCTGGCTGCTCTTAACAAACAGGTGGAGCAATGGCTGACCCCGCACAAGCTGGAGATCGGCAACGTAGTGTGTGACAACAGCAGCAATCTCATTTCCGCGTTGAATTTGGTAAAGCTGACACATGTACCCTGCATGGCACATGTGCTTAATCTGGTCGTGCAAAGATTTGTGTCCAAGTACCCAGGCTTAGAGGACGCCCTGAAGCAGGCCAGGAAGTTGTGTGGGCATTTCAGGCGATCTTACACGGCCATGGCACACTTTGCAGACATTCAGCATAGAAACAACTTGCCGGTGAAACGCCTGATTTGCGATAGCCCGACTCGCTGGAATTCCACCCTGCTCATGTTCTCTCGCCTGCTAGACCAGGAGAAAGCCGTCACCCAGTACCTGTATAATTACAGTACAAGGACACAATCTGGGAAGATGGGGATGTTCTGGCCCAACAACTGGACACTGATGGGAAATGCATGCAGGGTCATGGAGCCCTTTGAGGAGGTGACCAAACTGGTGAGTCGTGCTGAGGGCACCATCAGCGACTTGATCCCCTACGCTTATTTCCTGGAGTGTGCCGTGCGTAGAGTGGTGGATACAGCTGTGGAGGAGCGTGAACAGTTATGGCAGGAGGAGTCGTGGGAGCGATTTTCATCTGAACCAGATGTTTCCTCAACACCTGCGGCCGCACAGAGGGGGGAGGAGGAGGAAGAAGAGGAGTCGTGTGGGGAAGGAAAGGAATCAGACTCTGATGATGATGATGAGGAAGGTGTTTCTGTGGAGGAGGAAGAGGCGGCGGAAGAAGAACAACTGCGGCAGCCGTCACAGGGGGCTTCTGCTGCTCCACGTTCCCGTGGTATTGTTCGTGGCTGGGGGGAGGAAGAGGAGTTGCGTGCCGTCACTGAGAAAGAGCAAGAGGAGATGGAGAGTATGTCTGCATCCAGCTTTGTGCAGATGGCCTCTTTCATGTTGTCCAGCCTGTTGAGGGACCCCCATATCAAAAAACTTAAGGGGGAATGACCTGTACTGGGTGGCCACGCTACTAGACCCTCGGTACAGGCACAAAGTGGTGGACCTGTTACCAACTCAACGCAATGCGGAAAGGATGCAGAACTTGCAGAACAAGCTGTCAATGATGCTTTACAATGTGTTTAAGGGTGATGTGGCAGCACAACGCAATCAAGGTACCACTGGCAGTAATCCTCCTCCTCCCAAGTCCATGCAGGCAAGGACAGGACGCTCCAGTGATCTCAGGGTGATGTCGGACATGCAGACATTCTTTGGTCCAACTCCTCGCCATAGTCCTTCCGGATCCACCCTCCACCAACGCCTGGACCGGCAGGTAGCCAACTACCTGGCCTTGAGTGTGGCTGTAGACACTGCGAGCAGCGACGATGAACCCTTGGACTACTGGTTGCGCAGGCTTGACCTGTGGCCAGAGCTGTCCCAATTTGCCATACAACTACTCCCTTGCCCTGCCACAAGCGTCCTGTCAGAAAGGACCTTCAGTGCAGCTGGAGGCATTGTCACTGAGAAGAGAAGTCGCCTAAGTCACTCACGACAGTGTTCAGTACCTGACCTTTATCAAAATGAATGAGGCATGGATCACGGAGGGCTACTGCACGACCGAAGACTAAGTCAGTCTCCACACACAGCATCTCTGCCTGCAGGCCACTTGCCTTCCCTGACCCCACCAACAGGGTCCAGGACTCTAGGCGGATTCCTGAATTTTTAATACACTAATTTTTCTGGTGCGTGTACATGCCTGCCTAATTTTTCTGGCTGCACTGCAGGCGGCTGCAAGAAAAAAAAAAAAAAAAGGCTTGCTCAAGTGCCCATCCCCCTTCGTGATCATTACCTTGCCGCGGTGAAGGGGTTTGCGTATCACAATGAAGCAATGACTGCCGGCTATTTGAGTGTCTCGGGTGGGGGTGGCACACAAAAGATAATAAGGTCATTGCTTCATTGTGGTCAGACCAAATTTGATCAGCTGGACAGTCACTGTTGTCATTGAGCTACCACAGCCCGGCGACCATATGGGCTTGAAAACCGCCACTGCCTACACTCTCGCCACGGTGCAAGATGCAAGATGTTTTAAAGCACTTTAGGCCTGCAATTTAGCATTCAATGTGATTTCTGCCCCCATTCAATGTGATTTCTGCTGCTTTGCGTCAAATCCAGATTTTTCCCCGGGACTTTGGGCATGTATCCCACTCCGCCATGCCCCCTCCAGGTGTTAGACCCCTTGAAACATTTTTTCCATCACTTTTGTGGCCAGCATAATTTTTTCTATTTTTCAAAGTTTGCCTCCCCATTGAAGTCTATTGCGGTTCGCAAACTTTTCCGCAAAAAATCGGAGGTTCGCGACATCACTAATTGCAGACTGATTGACACATTGCAACAAATTTTTTGAGGTTTCCGAGAACTAAATAGAAGTTGAGAACTTCAGATTTTTGTGGTCAGCGTAGTTTGCCTTCTTAGAACAGAAGGTATTTGCGTTAATTCCCACAATACATCACTACTAAATATGCAAATGTTCTCTTTATGCCCCTGAAGTCAGACAAACTACACTGAGCATGGCTTTTTAGTAGGAGGGCTTTCCGGTCTCGTTTAGTTCCCTATACTTTCTTAGTGGTTTTGGATTAACCTGAAATTTTCTGTTGTACAGATTTTGTGGTGTTAAACATAGCTAGGCATTGCAGGAGACATAGCGCCTCTGGGCCTGTAAAAAGAAAACAATCATTAGTATAAGTTTTCTTCCATTGTTCCCAAGCTGCTGGTTTACCCTAAAATCTATCTTCAAATGTCCATGCAGGCACTCCAATTATGTCTTAACTACTTTGCATAGAAAACGAAGAATAAAGAGATCCTATCAGAGCTTACTTCATCACAAAAGTGGCTAAATGATACAGACACATGTAGCATGCAAAGACAATCAGTCTTGAAAAAAAATCTGTCACACCCTCTAATGCTTTATACGCTATGGCTAGTGACTCATCTTCTCTACAGCCTTCCAATGCAGTAAGTAGGAGTCCTACAGTAGGTAAAAATAATTGTCTAGAAAAGACAAGGAAAAAAAATGGCCAATACAAGCAGGAAGCTTCTGAAAGGCTCTACAGGCGTTTAGCTAACAGTTCTCATTTACTTGTATTAGCTGCATTTGGAAAGCTCTGAGTGACCTGAAGCATGCCACACATTACATGGAACATTAATTTTCACATGAAGCAGCGCAATACAAAGAAATCTCAAGAGGAAATGAAATGGGAACTACTCCATCCACCATCATTGCTTTGAACAGACATTGGCTTTACTAAGTATTTGGAAAGCTTGTCAAAAGTAACGCTAATGTCTGTTCTTCATGCCAGTGCGAACGAATTGAATCCAAAGCTCCTGATTTATCTATATTTTTCAGTGAAAAGAAGTTCTTCAGACCAAAAAATGGAGAAGCCTTCATATGGGAACCAAGTAAATGTCTTCACAAACAAGCTGCCTTCAAGCAGAAAATATATACATTGCCAAGTTATTCAATTATATTTGAATGCATGATGTTTTTCACGGTTAGTCAACTATGCATTGCCTACTGCAAGTAGAGTGAACACAGATATTAACTTTGAAATCAAATGTCCCCTCCCCTTCAAAAATTAATGAGACCATTTCATTTTTGCGTAGTATAATGAATTCTATGAAAAGTCTGATTAGTTTATTAATATCTTTGACTTTGATCAAGAAAATGCCTAGTGACAAAAACGTGAAGCAGTTCTGAAAATGCAGTAATCATGAAAATGAATGAGCTATAAATTACTGATGTGATCATAAAAATACATACATGAATACATGAATAGTGCAAACACTCTTTCTGAATGATTTGTGGTTTTACATCAGTAACCAGGATTTTTTTTTTTTTTATACGAACTCAGAATGAAATCATGAATTACTTGATTGACAAAAGTTGCTCAAGGTATCATTCTTCCTGCCCTATGCTTGTAATAGGAAGTTAAGAACACAACTATTTGCGTTAGAAATTGTCATCTGAAAGTTTCAAAAACAGAAAGCAATGCAGTCAAGCTGAATATATATATATATATATATATATATATATATATATATAGATAGATAGATAGATAGATAGATAGATAGATAGATAGACAGCTTAATTTTACCTGTGCCTCCAGGGAGTTAGAATGTGTATTACATTACATTATCAGTTAATCAGTTATCAGATTTCAATACTGGAAGTATCATTGGTGGGTATAGCCAACCATTGAGGCCAGCTTCAGACTGTGGATTGGCGGCAGTTGTGCGGTGCAGTCCTGGGGCCACCCTGCACTGCCAACAAAAGTCCTTTGGGGATTACCACGTTAGTATGTGGTAATCTATGTCTGGCTTCTGGCCAAGCAGGAAGTGATGCTCACCTACTGTTGGCCAAAATATGCTTCCGCGCATATGCGAAGAAAAAAACTGCCGGTTATTTATAAAAACACGCGCATTGCCATATACTTACATGACTTGCGTGTCAAGTGACCTGTAGCAGTTTGGATAGATGTACTGTATACGTTTAGCTATAGCGCACCTGTGTTTTGAATTAGAAATTAGAATTAGAAATATGATCACTCTTCATATGTTAATATTTGTAAATCCAAAAATAATGATAAAATCAGATATCTGAACTCTCTTATTTTTTATTATAGCATATTCATTTAATTATAGATTATTGATGTGGAGTACCATGTGTGTTGAATTTTTTTGCATTTATATTTGCCAACTTTCGGAAACATCTTTACTTTTTTTTAATTGTTAGTGCACACATTTAACATTGTGCAAAATAAAATAAGTATATTAGACTGAGTAATTATCATGCCATGCAGCATAATAATAATCCAAGTATGTACGTTATCATTATAAATTAGACTTGGTAATTTGGTAATGCCACTCAATTGTTATCAGAAAATAACAAGCAGATATAATTCCGTTTAGGTTGCACAACAAATACTTTTTCATAAAATAAATGTAGAAATTGATATTGTTTCCAAGGTTAGAAGTATTTTATCACATATTGTTTCATCATCTGGCTACCCACACATAACATTATCAACCACAATAGACATACTGTAGATGCAATTCAGACAGGCAACAAAATTGCATGTTATAGCTGCCACCACCCAAATTACATCTGGTATCTGGGGCATAGATGGCATTACAGCTGCTGCCCAAATTACAACTGCTATCTGGCATAGTTAACCACTTTGTCCTTTGATACAGTATATCTACGTCAGCTGTGGCTCTCTCCAAGCCACAGCGACGTAGATATACTGACCTGCTTGCAGCCCTGTTGTGCAGGAACAGGTGTGCTTCAGAGCGCACCTCCCGGCACTAACAGCTGAAATACTAATTGGTGAAAGGGAAAATGTTCCCTTGTAGCCAATTAGTAACCCCTCCACGGATGAACGATCACCGCTGTAGCAAACAGCGGTGAACCTTCATTACTCCCCTCGGTGGCCAGATCTGTTAAAAAAAAGGATTAGAAAGCAGCCTGACTCACCTTTTCCTGTTCCAGCGATCAGCCTGCAGCCCATGCCTCCGATCGCAGCTCTGCACGCAGCCCTGTGATGCTGAATAGCCGAGTCCCGGCTTGATGACGTCATCAAGCCGGGACCCGGTAACCGGCATCACAGGGCTGCGTGCAGAGCAGCGATCAGAGGCTTGGGCTGCAGGCTGATCACTGGAACAGGAAAAGGTGAGTCAGGCTGCTTTTTAATTCTTTTTTTTTAACAGATCTGGCCACCGAGGGGGCAGCCTGGGTGGGGGGTGGGACATCTGGCTGCCCCTTATGGGGGTTGTTGAACCCCTGGTGAGGGGTTGGGGGGTAAAATGTGCAGCTGGGGGGGGGGTAAAGTAAGAGGGGATACAATTTTATTTAATGTGCATAATTTTATACTGGGGGCAGATCTGGCTATAATGGTTGGGGGGCCTTAAGCCAGGGTGCACCCGCTAATCCTGAGGGCGCATCTGGCTATAATGGGGGACCACTATTCCTGGGGACACATTTAGTTATAATGAGGGGCAGTAATCCTGGGGATACATCTGTCTATCTATACTGGGAGGTGCCAAACAGAGGATACATTGGGCTATACTGGGGGTGACTGATATTGGGGACACATCTGGCTATGGGGGGGGGGGGGGAGTCTGATACTCGGGACACATTTTGCTATCTATACTGGGGGACAGAATACTGGTGACAGGTTTTTATCTTCTGTGGCACTTTTTATTTTTAAACTGGAATTGATAAAAACTGAGCAAAAATGCATTTTTTTCATGTTTCCCCTCTTTTTTCTCATTAAAATGCATAGAAAACTTTTTTGGTCTAGGGACAAAATACCCGCCAATGAAAGTCTAGTTTGTCCTGAAAAAAACGATACCTAGATCATTTAGGTGTCATGAGTAGGGATAAAGTTATGGCTGATTAAAAAGGGACATAGCTAAAACGTCAAAATTGCTCTGGTCAATAAGGGGAAAACAAGGTCTGGATGCGAAGTGGTTAAAATTGAGGCCAGAGCCCACATTAAAGCCACTATCTGAAGCTTACATGGAATGGAGTCTGGCACCCAAATTATAGACAATAGAGCCATACATCATGAATAGGAATAATTTTATCTGCGTTTGCAAAACAATAGAGGAGACATTATTATAAAACATCATGTGTACATTATCATAATTCTCGTATACATTACTTACTGATAGTCTAAAACTTTTAAACTATCGTTATCAGCTACAAATTCAGAGCTACATAAAATCACCGTCCAGTTTTGGTGGTGCCTTTTTGATAATAGTGTGTGTGCACACAAATTAACTATTCTGCTGTTATTTGCACTAAATACCCATCAGTGGTGAGCTTTACATATGTGTTTAGAGTAAAAACTGCAGCACTGACAGTTATAATATTAGAAATATTAATTTAGCAAATAAAGAGTAGAATGTTGTCTTCACTTTAATTTTCACTTGCAGTCCATGTGAGACGTTTCTTCAGTTGCAATGAAATGCTTTTAACAGTTAATGAAGAACTGCAGGCTCCTTCAGCCTTCATTAAGCAAGTAGGCAAATTCAGAAAGACTACTGATGCTCATTCGGATTTCGTGGAATTAAAATTTCCACATTTCATGAAATGCAGATCTCTGATCAGAAAACAGAAATTGGATTTTTGCACATTACTGCAGCTCTGTAATTTGAGCCTAATCACAGAACTAGGAAGTATTGGACCAAGTCAACTCAGAAGTATTTGGCCAATAAGAGAATGCAAAAAAATGAACAAAAAAAGACTTCTAGGAAATCAGAAAACAAAAATCCGTGGAATCGGTAATCGGCATGAGCGGAAATCGGAATTTCCACAGGATCGTACATCTCCATTTCCGACCATACCTAGAAGGAGACTGAAAAAGCTTACACAATAACTTCATGCAATGTGTAAGTAAAATCCTATTTCCACATTACTATCTGAATGGTAAGCAAGGAGCTTTTCATGTATTTTATAATATTGTGCACAGTCCTCTTCTCTCGTGCTTCCAGGTAATAATATGAATGATACTGGGTATGTCCCTAGATCTCTGAGGAAGCTGAAGTTTACTACAGATTGACAATTAGGCACTGAAGTCAAAGTGTACACAGCATGCATTTTGTTGTCATTTCAAAGTACTACTTCTGTATTGACACATGTAGCCACTGAAGGAAAGACCTGCATATACACCATTATATAATGCCTTATCCATTGATGACATGTCACATAAGATAATACATCCTTTTTCCGAACATTCAAGGATTAATACTAACCATTAAAGCTTCAATCTGATCTTGGAAGATATTGGCCCATATTCAATTAAAAGTTTTCTACTCGGTGCTTTCTTGCACCTTGCCATAATGTCTTTTAAGCCACCATCAAGCATGAAAATACTAATATATTCTTTTGGCAATATTTTGTACGTACTTTTTAAATTACAAAGTGGTAAAAAATATTTAAAGAGAAGGCAAAAATGATATTATAGGAGAAAACTCAGGAGAAAAAGTTGATTGTATCAGGACCATAATCTTTAACTAATCAGACTTTATACCTATTCAGGGAACAAAACATATGCATGAACTTCAAAATGGACGTGTTCATGAGGCCTTCAGATTTTCTTATCTTTGCTTACCATAACATAATGAATGCAACATGGCTGAAAGTTGGTCCTGTTATTGCACAATGAAAAAGTCACTCATCACAGCATTTTTCCACAGCAGGTAGGCTGAGTGATGCTGGATAGGACACTTCTCCCGAAGTATTATAAGAAAAATTCTGCGCTATACCCACCTTCTGTAATATATATCTTCTTTATTGGTACAGAACAAGACATATGTAAGGCAATGCCACAGAACTGTTAACACGTAACACATTTCAGACCCCAGGGGGTTCTTAATCGTAGCCAATATAACACATTCCCAACAACCTTTAAAGAGACACAACTCTTTAGGGAACCAACCATGCTTAAATGATGCAGATTAAATGTGGAAGTACTAACATCATCATATATTTATAGTTATTAAATGGGACGAGAGTAGAGCAGGTGAGAAATCAAACAAAAAAAAATGTCAGCATGCACTGTGCCAGAATACCATTGTACAAAAAGTAACAGTGGAATGGTTAAGGTAGAGGTAATAAAATTACCTAGCCATAGTAACATATCCTTAGGGCCCGTTTCCACTGGAGCCGTTTTCGCTCCGAATCCAGAGTTTCCCCACAGGCAAATCACATGGGGAAACTCTGCCATAGGAAACTATGGCGCCGCCGGCCGAATCGCTTACCCTAGAGATTCGGCCGACACTGCCCACAGTTTTCATGCGGGAGGCTGCGAATTCCACAGCCATGCATGGCACGGCTTCAGGGATTCACCTGCGTTCCCGCAGTCCAGGAAGTGCCGCCACGCATCTCACAGACGCGCACGGTGGCTAGTGGAAAGGGGCCTTTAGACTGACATCCGCCTTTAATTAAGACCCTTTGGGTTCTCTAGTGCCTAAAGTCTTCCTCACCCAAGATTAACTTATACTCTTTCCATAGCCTAAAACAAAGACAAACCATACTATAATCAAAGTTCTTGTTACTGCATTTTCTACCTTTAAAGACTTGTACTGGTTAATAGAAAAATGATAAGACAATAAACAGAGAGATGTCTAGAGAGGCAAGTGATCCCATATCTAGAACACCAGTTGAGCTACTCAATCAACCCTATAATATTCTATCTTAAATTATTAATAATTTCTAAGAGTGCTGCATTACAAATAATGCTTTCATTTTGTCCAGCAAATAATCCAGCCTACAAAAACAATATTTATTATGCACTCATTTTATTACCATAAATACGGCATTGTATTGATTATTCTTATTATACAACGTTTAATGAAAATCTCTTGTTTTATGTGGAGTGAAAAAATACTGTTCCTTTCCAGCGCGTATTCCAACTATAATCTTCTCCAGAACAAATGCAATCAATAACCTTGTACATAAATAGGCTTGGTGAGATAAAAAGGTAATAAACACCTTAACAACATAATAGAAAAGATAGCTTTTCCTCAGAGTTAATAAAGAGGTTGCATCTGATTTATATGAAAATGAGACAGACAAGCACACTTAAGTACAAATGTATTTAACTAATATTAAATACACACTTTTGTACTCAATACTTTTTACAGAATAAAATCCATAAGAAGGTGACTTAAAAATCAAAATGGAACATTTCTAAGAAAAAAAAAAAAGACCATAGAATTCTTAGAAATGCATTAATATACAATATAAAATTGTGAAAACTTTATGCAGATGATGATTTATCATTGTATAGCAATTTAGAGAAGCTACATTAAAGCTTTATAGCCTGTATTCATGGTAAAATGATATAAAAGAAGGAGTTATAACAGAAGCCATGATGCAAGCAGCATAATGCAATTCTTTTTCCAACAGATACAATAACTTGGTTGTCTTCATATAATTTATATTGCTGTGGCCCAACGTATGTGTGTCTGCAGGGCCGGATTTGTACTTACCAGTGCCCTAGGCCTGCTGTCACCAAGCGCCCCCCAACCCCCCCCCCCCCCCCGCCACCACCAAAAAACATTCTGTCCAACTATCTGACTAGCGATCACTGGTTTGAATGGGCTCATTTCAGTTGTGCTGCTGTGCCCCTCATTGAACAAAGAATCAGTGGATGCTCTGTCCTCTCACGATGGAAATTTGCGCTCCTGCCCGAATGTGCACAGCAGCCGATAGTGTTCTGGGAATGCATACTTGAGAAATTACGCTGATGTATGATCGGTACTCGTCAAGAATGCATAACACTATACTGGCCTCGGTTGCTGTGCACATCTGGGCAGGAGCAGGAAATTACAGGGAGCTCAAGTGGCCAGAGCATGCGCTGCTTCTTTATCCTCTGTGCGACTGGCAGCAGTCAGAGCCACAGACAGGTGACAGGGAGTGCGAGTGGCCAGAGCATGCGCTGCTTCTTTGTCCTCTGTGCGACTGGCTGCAGTCAGAGCCACAGACAGGTGACAGGGAGAGCGAGTGGCCAGAGCATGCGCTGCTTCTTTGTCCTCTGTGCGACTGGCTGCAGTCAGAGCCACAGACAGGTGACAGGGAGAGCGAGTGGCCAGAGCATGCGCTGCTTCTTTGTCCTCTGTGCGGCTGGCTGCAGTCAGAGCCACAGACAGGTGACAGGGAGCGCGAGTGACCAGAGCATGCGCTGCTTCTTTGTCCTCTGTGCGGCTGGCTGCAGACAGCCAGAGCCATAAACAGGTGGCAGGGCAGTGCAATGGAGAAAAGCCCAAACAAAACAGAGAACAGGTAAGTAGCAAACATCCTGTCAGGACCCACTTTGGATGTTTGGTTGTAATTAGTGTGGACCTGAACTCAGAACTTCCTCTCTGCTCTAAAAGATACTCAACAACATAACCTTTAAAGAAAAAACATTTCTTTGTTACAGCTGATACAAATCCTGCAATAAATAGACAGTGTGTCTAATTCCTACTTTCATGGAAGCAAATATATTAACATCTTGTGCTTTAAAATAAGCTTATATGCTGTGGCAGTCAGGTGACACAGGGAAGATATCAAATTTGTGATAGGCTCTCTAAATACATACATGGTGCATGTCTCTGCATGGTTTCCTTCTGTCCTGTGCAAGAGTTCAGCTCCACTTTAAAGCATCTGAATGACATTTATTTATATTTGCCGAAAAATCTACGTATCTCTTTTGAATGCTGAATGTACATATGGTGGTGTGCTCTAACATATAGGCAGTATACAGGAACAAAGTCTGAAGAAGGCTTATTAGCAGAACAATTACTCTTTTTCTTTTAAGTCAATAAATGGTATCATCCTGATTCAAAACTCTCTGCTTTCGCTGATGGCTAAGAGGGTACAATGCTCTACTGCTACAGGAAAGCAGGAGGATGCCAATTCATACACACTAGCATAGAGGTAGTAACAGCTCAGGTGACAGTGACAGTTTAGCAATGAAAGGGAAGCATACAGCATTTTTATTCCAGGCTGCAGCAGTTCTCATAGATGGTCGGAGATGAAGGACAGAAAATGAGTCCGGAAAGAGTTAACTTAAGCAGAGAGGAGATCACTGGCTAGAAAGAAAAAAAAGCAATAAATTACGGCTAGATAAGAAAGTGTAATTTACAACTGCCGGGGTCAGTCAGTGTCACAGCTGTAAAAAAGAAGGCAAAGAAACTAGCAGAAATGTTTGTGAATGCCTGCATTAGAACTCAGCGGAACTTAGTTTTATCTTCTTTGTAATGTAAATCCCTGGTATTTCTCACATCCACTTGTACTGTATGTCGATCCATATAAATAATTGGATCATCAGGTGACAGTTATGATTGATCCTGATTGTTATAACACATCAGGAAGTGAGAGGTGCAGGGATTGGGGAACTCTGGAATTCCTCTATTAGTGCAGAGCAGGGCGCTGGCTGGCTGGCTGCGCTGCGGGAACAGAGGAGATGATTTACTTTGACATATGACCTCTTCTCTCTCCAAGTCATGCCGCCCTTCTGATCTAATCTGATTTTATCGCCCTAGGCCGTGGCCTCTGTGGCCTTTGCAGAAATCCGGGCCTGTGTGTCTGTTCAGCAGACAGTTCAATAAATTTGTCTTCCGTATCCATATAATAATGTACATTTTGAGAAACAGCAACTGAATAATGCTTCCACATACTGTACTAAACAGAAAAGGATTCATGGCATTAATATAACACCATAATAACAATAAACACTCCAAAAATACAACTGTCCAGTCATGTAAACACAGACACTCTTTGAGAATGACTCCCTAAAGTACTGTAAAGGTGCATCCATGCATTTACTAAGTGAGAATCAGCAGTTCTCTGCATATAGCTTAGCTGCAGCACTGTTTGAACTGCCCTGGGAATCCCAGGAGTTATAGCAGGCAGATTGTTAAATTTAGCAACAGAAAGGATTTGGGTTTAAAGGTCCATATAACGTTTCCAGTTACACAAGAGAGTGGACATTTAGGGCTCGATTCACAAAGCGGTGCTAACCCAGTAAAAGACTTTAGGCGTGATAACCATTGCACCACGTTGGTGAAAAGCCAGTTTAGGCATGATAAGTTTAGGCGTGATAAGTTTAGGTGTGATAAGTTTAGATAAGTTTAGATCGTGCGCAAAGCAGCGCCATTAAACTCTATGCGAAGTGCACTAGACTTTGCTAGTGCAAAACTTTTGATCAGCTGTGCACTGCGGTGCTAACCCAGTTGGTGCTTAAACTTATCACGCCTAAACTTATCATGCCTAAACTAAGTTGAGGCGTGATAAGGGGCTTTTCACCAGGGTGCTAACTGCTAGCACCGCTTTGTGAATCAAGCTCTGCACATCCAAGCAGTTAATCAGGTGCATTGGGAAGCACTACCCCCTCCTCCTGCTGTATAGAAATGTAAGGTTACTTATGGCTAGCTGCATCCATGTGCTATTTCAGTTTGCATTCCATTTTAATCTGAGTTTAGGATTTAGTGCATCATTTGCCTCGGTTTTGAAAAAACAAGGTGTGTATTTAACCTCTAGAGGGCTCTGCACACCTCTGTTGGTAGTAATTTCAGTTGCAGCCTGATGAGAAGTGCTACCAGTTTTTCCCTGTTCCCAAAAAATGCATAAAACCATTTCATGGCTAGCTGCCCCCAGGTTCACACTATGTTTTTTGTTAATTAGAGGTTAGGGTCTCTTCCATGAGGATCCCTCAATGCAGTAGAAGAGTCTAGTACTGAACACTCTGCACGCATTTAGGCTCTGCACATCCACGCAGTTAGTCAATCAGGTGCAGCGTGCCTTGAGAAGTGCTGCCATCTCCTCCTGCCACTACAACTAAGAATGACATCACGTCCAAACCTTGAAAAGACAATGTGCTAGCAGGAACTAAAAATAATGACAAGTAAAGAGGGAAATTTAAATGTATCCACTCATTTTGCCGTAAGTCAATACAGTCTATAATATTTGGACAGCAACATTTCAGCTGAAAGCGTTATATACTGCATATGCAGATGGCCATTGTGCAAAGCAGCTATTCCCATATTCACAAGACAAAAATCTAGGTTACCTCCTCATAGAGGTCACAAGCTTCTAACTTACAGGTGTTGAACTCCAGTCCTAGAGGGCCATACCCATGCCAGTGCTTAGGATGGACTGAGAAATAGAGAAATGTGGTCTACTTGATAAACTACATGTAATGCTGGAGGGTCATACTTTCTGACCACCCAGCGCAACAAGGCTAAGAGCTGGATAATGGAAGAGGCTCCACAGATGGATACAGGAGTAATGAACAAGGGAGCAAGATTTCCCAGAGAAAATGCAGCTCTGGGCTGCCTATCAGGCTACATGCTATGTGATACAATACACAACAGACATAGTCAGTAACAGGCTTGGGTCATACACGTTAATTCAGATGTCAGTCGTATTGGAAGGATTAGGCAGATTTGTAGTCGAGAAGCAGGCAAAGGTTGGTACACAATACAATAATACAATAGTGACTGACTAGAGAACATATATTGTGCTGATGCTCAATATATGAAATGTAGCTCTAAAATAACTCACTAGCTAAAGCACAAGTAATGATAATTAACAAGACAGACAACAAACAGACAGACGGAATGCTCAGCCAATCTAGTCACTGTTTCAGCGACGGAAACATTCACACTGAGATAGACAAGGACTTCACTGACCCCGCAGGTCGGTCGGTCAGTCCTCGTCCTCCTCCTCCTCCTCCTCGATAAAGGAGGTGCAAAAATGAAATCATGCCTAGCAGAGGATGGTTTCGATCCATCAACCTCTGGGTTATGGGCCCAGCACACTTCCACTGTGCCACTCTGCTTACATTTGTATACAATCTTCAAGTTTAAGAAGGGTACATTAGTTGAAATAGTTACACTACAATCTATGTTACAGCAAGGCCCTAATGACACTTTCTCTTAAGGGGCTATGGCCGTCGATTGGCCCATGTGGTAAAGCAAGGTGTAAAAAGCTCTGCTGCCACACAGTGAGTGCTTCATTGGAGGAAAAAGTGGCGTTAAACTTCTTGGAGCAGACTTACTTCCTCTCTCCAAAATACACACATACATCCCCATAAAAATCATTTAGCAGCAACTGCATGCACAGTCTCTGTGGTGCAATCGGTTAGCGCGTTCGGCTGTTAACCGAAAGGTTGGTGGTTCAAGCCCACCCAGGGACGGCGTTCTATGATCCTTTCATGATGACAAAGGCCAGAAAGAAGTAGGCAACGGAGTGCCCAGTTTTCCATACGGTTAAGCGGTCTTGCTAACTTTTTTCTACAACAAAGCATCTGCTGTACAGCAGCAGAGTGGTGCAGCGGAAGCGTGCTGAGCCCATAACCCAGAGGTTGATGGATCGAAACCATCCTCTGCTAGGTGTACTTTGTTTTTTACACCTTGCTTTACCACATGGGCCAATCGGTGGCCATAGCCCCTTAAGAGAAAGTGTCATTAGGGCCTTGCTGTAACATAGATTGTAGTGTAACTATTTCAACTATTTCAAACATGTAGTGTTGGTGGTATAGTGGTGAGCATAGCTGCCTTCCAAGCAGTTGACCTGGGTTCGATTCCCGGCCAATGTATGTGAGCTTGCTTTTGACATCCTACAAATCCCTGGAAAACAAGACAAAACAAGGGAGAGAGAGAGAGAGAGAGAGATAGAGAGAGATATTTTATTTTTTTAAATCGGTTTCGGATCCAGATATCTGCAATATCTGCGGCTATCCATGTTGTGCATCCAAATATCCGCAGATAGCTATCCGGATTAAAAAAAAAATCTGGAATCCAAATCCGAATCGGATAACATAAAAATGTTCGGATATCCGGGTTACCCGGATATCCGGAATCCGGATGAGCATCCCTGTGTAGTACAACAACTAAAGGTCCAATCTTACCAAATCTATGTAGTTTAAGGGAAAATTGAGTGAATATATTGAATGGATAATTCAAGCAGTTCCCTCATATTACATATAAATAGATGAAAAACATTGGATCATTAATGACCACCATAAGGGCCAGTTAACACACACACACTTGCACGTAGTTTACCACCGCTTATGCAAATGTAGCATTTTGATCACTAGTTTTTCCACTCTCTGGAAGCAGCAGGGTCTGGTCATTCCGGGGTCCATTAGCGCTGCACCCCTGTGTCCGCCTGCGGGATGAAAAATGACGATCACTGGGAATCAACACTGAAAGTCGACAAATGCTTTTCTGCACGCTTGCAAAAAAACATTTGGACAAGATCGAAAGGCCCATACGAACATTGGTCTGAACTCTGAGTGGTGAACCAGAACGACTGCCTGGGCGGGGGGTACGTTATGGTCAGACCAGCATGTCTGCATTGGCCTCACAACAACTGCACGAAGATCTGGCATGTTGGATTTTTAGCGCTGCCTGAGCACAGCACACTGCTCCTACCACCAGAAGCTGCTCCGTTACACGTGCTCGTTGTTTCTCTGTTCCCCCTTCATAGCAATAGACACGCTGTGTGCAAAGGCTGATCGTCTTTGGCTGATGACGCATCTGTTGCTATGCGAGGGATGGAGGGATGACAAGCACGGCCTACGGAGCAACCTCCAGCAAATGGGGAGGTACCAAGAACAATGCCATTGTGTGATGCTCAGGCATCGCCAAAGGTCCAACATTTCAGATCTTTAGCGATCATCGTTGGGCTGATGTACACACTCTGGTCTGCTGTCCAATTCTCAGCCATGGCGGTCGTTATAGTTACTCACAGCCGAGTTCAGACCACAGTGGCAATAAGTGTCATTCTCTGTACAATACAGAGTATGATATTAGATTCAATACAGGTGTTTGTATAGAATCTAACACAACTTTGAATTTCCTTTATGCTGTAATATGTGCCAATGCTAGTAGGTGGTGCACATACATCATTATAATTGTTTTCAAGTTATTTTTCAGCATGGAGAATTGTTACACGAGGCTGACTCATCCATACAGCTTGTAGCAAGTTTTTTATGAAAGAGTCAGTCTTGTCTTTACCACCAGGAAGGTTAAGCAGTAAAAAAAAAGTAGAAAATTTAGAGCACCAACCTGTGCTGTATTCATCGGCTTGTACTGCCAGCGCCTGGTGTTTCTATTGAGATGGCAGACCTTAGCAAATGTACACACAAGAAATATTTAATGTTGAAATGAATGGTTGTTCCCTTAGTTATTCCAGCAGATCTTACAAACATTTAAACAAGTCCCAACATAGGTCAAAATAAAGCAAAATAAAGAAGAATGGTGACTTTCCTATCTACAGACACTTGCCCAAAGAGGCCCGCTGGAATCAGACTTGGATTTAGTACAGGATTTGTTATGATACACAGAACATCTTCTCTTTCTTGTGCTTTTTGAGATTTCTTTTATATATATGTCAATCTTATCTCTTACAGCTTTCCTCTATTTATTCTTTATTCCTCCTGCTTGCCACCCTCTTCCTCCTCCTTGCTGCATGCACACACACACACACACACACACACACACACACACACAGACACACACACACACAGACACACACACACACACACACAGACACACACACACACACACACACACAGACACACACACAGACACACACACACACACACACACACACACACACACACACACACACACACACACACACACACACAGACACACACACACACACAGACACACACACACACACACACACACAATCCCCCCAGCTCCCAAACAAATGCAGTGCTCAATCTGAGCTATATATAGCTGAAATTAAGTTTTGTACACAAAATTATACAGGAAAAGGATTAGTTTTTAACACATGGAATCTAGTATGAAACATCCAGCCTGATAAATACATATTTCTAGGGCCTCATACACACACTACAGTGTTCTTGGCTTAGGCTATTGCACTTCATCGAAAGGAACAATTCTTACACTTCAGCCTATGTGCAATACATTTCTGTAAAACCCATTAAGAATTAGCATGCAATCTGGTGTAGAAATGGATCCCAATCTTATAAATTTCCCTCTTAAGGGATAGATTGGCTTGGTGATCAAGACATTAGAAAAATAGATCAGCAGTAATAGAATTGTGGAAAAGAATGAAAGAAGAATGAAGAATGTAAGAACTTAAAGCACAGAGGAGCAAAGAAAAAAACTAAAAATATACCTACAGATGGGGAGTATGTAAGTTTTCTCATGACAATAATGTGGATACTCCCACTAGAAACGCCATATGCACGGCCACTTATGCGGTACACTGCTGGCATAAATAACAGTAATAATGCTGTGTGCTACCTGTGCACACTCCTGGGGTTAATGCATCAACCTCTATAAGACAACAAAAGGACTTCTGCAAAATCACCAGCAGAGACCTCATCATAGTGTATGGCACTGTCACTGTAACAGCTATAGTATTAACCATTTTATTAAACGTACAAAGAAAATTAGAATATTAATGTGACTATCCATTGAAAATAAAGAAATAAAATAAGCGGTAAGAACAAAAGAAAATGCCTTCCGTCAGAGGTTCAGTCTGTGTAAAGGGTTAAAGCTTTTTTGAGGTGATTATAATTTGTGGTCTTCACTTCTATACTACTAGTTACAATCTCAGCCAGGTGGTGTCAAGTTCTAATAACTCCCAGCATGTGTTACAGTGAGTGATGAGAGTGAAATAAGAGGTCCTGTTCTGTGGAGATAGACTGTAGGTTACTTAGTCCTCTGCATAACTATGAGATATATTTTTAAAAAGCACTAAGATACAAACTGTTAATTTCCATTTTTGATGCAATAATATGCTGCTATCCTGTTTATAAAGATGTGATAAGCATTTTACTATTATTGCATTAAATCTTCACTACAATAGCCTTGTAATCTTTTATTTGGCATACAGTAATCAAGTGTATGGACCACAGAGGAGCTTGTAATTACCGGTATTTGAAAAATCTTATTCTAAATCCCATTCAAAACCTTATTCTAAAGTTAGCCTCACTGGTCACCAATTGCAGCTTCCATTTTCACAGAGAGAGGAGGACATTTTCCACCCTTTCACTGGTCTGCAGGAGCCACATGATGAATATATGCAGACAATGTTAAAGCTATATGTAGAAAAAGGGGAAACCCATTTAACAAACAAATGACATCATCCCAATATCACTGCCCCTATGGCCTTGGATACTGTTGCTTAGGGGTCATAGTCATGATTTGTCTTAAGAAATTACCCACTGGCATGTTATTATACTGCGCTGTAATGGATACGGTTTTGCATACTATAGGGTGGTGCGATACAAAATCTATGAGCAATTCACATCTCATGAGTTCCATTGTGATACAACAGATTCTGCTTTTAAAATTCAGAACATGCAGTGCTTTGCTAGAAGCGCACACATTGCAGCGCACTAAGTTGGCCAACAAAGGTACACATTGGTCAGTTGCTTCTTTGCGTATATTACATAGCATACCACCACAAATGTTGTTCTTGGTTGAATTATTTGCATTATAGTGCAATGCTTTAGTGTCAAACTATCCTTAAAGTAAAACACATACACAAACTATTTTAAGTCCTGCTACTGTCTTTGCAAAGCAGCAATTCTTATGTTTATGCATAGTCCGATGTAGCAGCACGGTGGCGTAGTGGTTCGCGCTCTCGCCTTGCAGCGCTGGGTCCCCGGTTCGAATCCCAGCCAGGGCACCATCTGCAAGGAGTTTGTATGTTCTCCCAGTGTCTACATGGGTTTCCTCTGGGTACTCCAGTTTCCTCCCACATCCCAAAAACATACAGATAAGTTAATTGGCTCATCCCTAAATTGGCCGTAGACTACAGTACTTACACTACATAATACAAACAGACATATGATAATAGTAGGGATTAGATTGTGAGCTCCTTTGAGGGACAGTTCGTGACAAGATACTATATATATATATATATATATATATATATATATATATATATATATATATATATATATATATATATATACTGTACAGCGCTGTGTAATATGTTGGCGCTTTATAAATACTAAATAATAATAATAATGATAATAATAATGTTCCCATGTTTGCAAACTGGTCGACTTAGGGCTTGTTTCCACTAGGGGAGATTTACAGCCTTTCCTCACAAGCAATTCAGGAAGCTGATTTGCCGCCTGTTGAAATAAATACTTTGCTTCCAATTCAAATGTGGGGGGAGGGGGGGGGGAGTTGGGCCTGCAGCATTTTTCTCTGACAGTGCATCTGAATTCCCACATCCATGCATGACACAGCTAAAGGGATTCAGATGTGTACTCACATCAGCACAAATGCCCCCATCCATCTTGGAGGCAGATGCAGTCACAAGTGGAAGCCCGGACATAACACTATAAAGGCTGCCGGTTAACAACTGTAGTGAGAGGTCTATTGGCATACAGAGGCGCTTGGCATAGTATTAGACCTGTTCTGTATATGCTCCATTTTATTGCTTGATGAAGCAGGTCACTCCCGTGAAATGCGTTGTATTTTACCGACATATGTAAATAAATTGGCATATGTAAATAAATTGCTTTGTTGAAAATGTAAACGTTTTAGATCTTTTTATCCTTCTGGCGCCTCTGTATCCATACTATGAAAGGTATATTGCTATGTTTATTTCCTTTTAAGCAATACCAGTTGTCTGGCTATCCTGCATCTAATACTTTTTAGCCATAGACCCTGAACAAGCATGCAGCAGATCAGGTGTTTCTGACATTTTTGTCAGATCTGACAAGATAACCTGCATGCTTGTTTCTGGTGTTATTCAGACACTATACAGACAAAACTGGTATTGCTTAAAAGGAAATAAATATGGCAGCCTCCATATACCTCTCACTGCAGTTGTCCTTTAACTTACTATCAAGTCTAAATATATAACACCCAGCATCAGCATTCATATGAAAATCTTTGATCCTCACACAGAACCACATTTGAACATAGACCCTTGCTTTGACCGAAATTCACTTTAAACAAATACTGATATTTCAATGATTAAAGTGAGTGTCATATGGGTATAATTAAGATGTTACTACATTTCTTTACACAGAAATAGGTTTCCTTCTCAGAATTCCACCAATTTCATTTTGGCAGTTCATTATGAATGTTTGTTAACTTTGACAGTAATGAACATAAAGATGCATGGCTTATATAGGATTAGGGCTGCTCTTGACATTTTGCAAATGTGAACACAAATGGCATTTATACTTAATAAAATAGGAAACGCACACAAAAAATCTTTGTTCTTAATATAATTTAAATTTTTAGAATTGACTGAGAATAATATGTAATTTTCCTTGCTAAGAAAATTATAGCTATTGTTGCTGAGCACAACAGTGACTAAAACATTGTGTTTCTAAGTGTTTCGAATTTTAAACGCTAAGGCTTCACAATTGCAACATTAAAGTTCAGCATGTTTTCATCTTTCTACTAGGTTCACATTTAACCCCTTCAGTACCAGTGGTCTCTGCCCCTTTAAGGACCAGAGACCGCTGGTTCCAGAAACTGGCTCCTTCCAACGAATTGCATACTGAATCACCGCTAACACCATCCACATCGCACACCTGTCCCCCATGCCACCTACTCTGCTGTCTCTAGGACGGCAGAGCTCTGTGAGCTGGACAGGAGCCACTTTCATTGGCTCCTGACCATGTGATCAATGTAAGCCATAGTGATGTCGCGGACTTGAAATTTTCAGTTCGTGAATGCAAATTTACCACAAACATTTATGAACCAGCAAACTGTGTCAACCGCCATAGACTTCAATGGCGAGGCAAATTTTAAAACCTAGTTAGTAACCTAGTAGTTTAAAGTGGCATGCCAGAGGGAGATCCATGGCAAAAGTCCCATGAAAAATTACATAACTGATCCAGAGTTCTGTTTTAATCTCAAAATGACAGAAATCACATTACATTCCTAAATTTGTGAAATAAAGTGCTTTAAAATGTCCGGCGTGTGTACACATTGATCAGGTAGTGTAAGGCTGCTTACACACCAAGACGTTACAGGCGCACGTTAGTGCGCCTGTAACGCTCCCCCAACGCACAGCAATGTAACACAAGTGGGCTGTTCACACAGCCCACGTTGCGTTACATGTAACGCTGCGCGTTCTGCCGAAAGTGCAGCATGCTACGGCGTTAGAGTGGCTATAGCCGTGTTAGACTGTTTGCACATGCGCAGTGGGGGGTGAGAGGAGGCGGGGAGATGCTGCTACAGTAGCCGCGCACATGGCTACTTAATATTCACTGCACTGGCGGCCGCTGATTGGCCGGCGGGACCATGTGATGCCGAGTGTCTCGCTCCGCATCACGTGGTCCGGCCGGCCAATCAGCGCCACTCTGGGAGACCTTATACGGATAGAGCCGCCTAACGCGGCTCACTCTACCATCCTCTCCTGCACCACCATGCGTTGCATAACGTGCACATAATGCGACCTTAACGTAGTACCTAACGCAACGTCTTGGTGTGCAAGTAGCCTAAGGGTTAGGCCCGGTTCACACTGACAGATGAAATGTCACATTTACCGCACCGCAAACTACCACAAAGAGCTTTAGTAATAACCTCAGGTGAGCAATTTTTTGTTTTTACTAGTGGACACCTCCAGAACGTAAATGTTAGTCCTCTCAGCAGCAATCTTTGTGTAGTGGCGACATCCTCATCATCCTCTGATATGGGCACTCCAAAACGTCACTGAACTACCTCAACAGACTATTGGGGCTGGAAACCATGATCGTTTGCACTCCCATGAACCTGCGTATAAGCATGAGCTTATACGCAGGTTCATGGGAGTGCAAACGATCATGGTTTCCAGCCCCAATAGTCTGTTGAGGTAGTTCAGTGACGTTTTGGAGTGCCCATATCAGAGGATGATGAGGATGTCGCGGCAAGGTTCCTAGCAGAAGCAGTAGAGGATGGAGTGTGCTGCTGTGTAAGCCAGTCAATTACTTCTGTGGCATTTTGTGAGTTCAAGGTACGTGGCCTCTGAACACTGGGCAATAAGCTGGGGCCACAGGAAATAACAGCAGCACAACCCCTGTCATTGCCCTGCCCCTGCCTGTCATTTTTTTTGACATTACAATATCAATAAATAAAACCCTGCCAGGGAGGAACTGATTGTTGCACATAGCATAAACCTGTCACTTGACATGCGTGAAGTTACAATCATCTAAAAATATAGACCCTGCCAGTAAGGCCTTATGCAGGGCAGCAGTTGATATTAGGTGCAGGTAGTGGTGGTGAATGATTATTGGGTTATCTAGTCAGTGCCCTACTACGACCAGCAGACCTGTCTCCAACAGCATACTTGTGCACTGGACACACAGAACAGCAATACAAGAGCAAGAAAAACATTGTACCAGCCCTAAGGCTATTAGCTGTTCAAGACACTTTGGTAGCAGCAAGAATCTGCAAGAGGATACAGAACACAGGCCTAACTAACGCTATCCCTGTCAGCAGCACATTCTGCCTAGCACAGAAACCAAGCACAGACTGCAAAAAGGCTTCTGTGCTGGCTTTCTGATAAGTGAGGGAGGGGGGGTCCAGGTGGGAGGGATAGCTGATTGGCTGCCATGTATTGGCTTGATTCTGGGGAGAGGGGTCAATTTTCGGCTCCATTATAATGTATAGGGGGCAGGTCAAACACGCCATATGCTTGTGAAAAGACGCAAATGTGAACAGCCGATATTTGCAGGCAACTGTCCACCGGCAAACAGTTTGGGCCATCTCTAGTAAGCCAATGAGATTTGCTCACATTGATGACAGTACTTGTAAAAACAAAACAGAGGACACCAAGAGCCCAATAGTGCAATATTGTCTGGTAAGCTCAATATGTAATGTAATGTCAAAGGTTCTTATACTCACAAAGGTGGGTTACCATCAGGTAACCACTTGACAGGCAGGTGGGGAGTATTAGTACCTGACCCCACTCAGGTATACAAGTCGCTCTCTGTAGATAGGAAAATGGGGAAAGAACCCCTCCACCAGGTGTGGACTTAATTGTGCTGTAATATGTATGAACAGAGGCGCCAAGCAGAGTAAAACAATGTTCTAAAAATGATAAAAAGAGGGAAGTCGAGGTGGACTTACCTCCCTCTGGTAGTGGACATATACTCAAATGCAGAGTAAAAAATATACAATTTATTCACAGCTCCATAAAATCGCAACGCGTTTCGCAGTCAACAATCCTGCTTCATCAGGCAGTACAGGAGCATATAAAACTGGTTCAGGTCCATAAAGCGTGTGAGCGCCTCTGTGTGTGTCCTCACAGAGGCGCTCACACGCTTTATGGACCTGAACCAGTTTTATATGCTCCTGTACTGCCTGATGAAGCGGGATTGTTGACCGCGAAACGCGTTGCGATTTTATGGAGCTGTGAATAAATTGTATATTTTTTACTCTGCATTTAAGTATATGTCCACTACCAGAGGGAGGTAAGTCCACCTCGACTTACCTCTTTTTATCATTTTTAGAACATTGTTTTACTCTGCTTGGTGCCTCTGTTCGTACATATTACAGCACATTGATGACAGGGTCAGGAGCCAATGAAAACGGCTCCTGACCAGCTCACGGAGCTCTGCTATCATACCGACAGCAGGGCAAGTGAGCTGTGGCATGGCGACAGCGAAGAGATTGGCGGGAGCGAGGAGAGTGGCGAGAACGCTCGGCAGTGAGGTGTAATCTATGTCCTGGCAGGAATAACGGAATCACCACCGTCCGCAAGCGGTTAAGAAAAACAAAATATTTGATTTCCCCTTTTCTGTGCTTTTTCAATTCAATCTTTACACACTTTCACTATGTCCATCTTAAATCATCTATTGTTATAGTTATGCATATTTTATTTTTAAATCGAGTGTACTGACATATCTACAGTAGAAAAACAAATAATCTGTGGTTACTTGGTAGATTGAGCTGATTAGATTTCCAACACAATGCAATTTGTATTATTTATTATGGTTGTATCTAACGGATGTATGAGAGTGCATGTGTGTCAGTCAATCCCACTGCAGCAGTTTTTGAATAATGAAGTCAAGCAGACAGGAAACAATTTGGAAACTGTGAATCATAAAAACAGCTCACTATTAACCATTGTCAAGTTTGCTGTCATTGCACTGGATGATGTTATTATAGGGAGACATAAAAATCCCCACCTCAAGGGCCTCAAGGGGCAAAGTTTCAACAATATGAGCAATTGCTGGAGAAATATAGACTGTATAAATTGTACATGCATAAATAAAAGGCTTCATATATCATTCTATGTTGAAGCACTCTAGGAAAGTTATAGTTTCAAAGAAATTTAGTGGCAACTTAAAACCCCAGTTAAGGAAGTTTTTTTTTTTGTTAAGGGAATTTAATGGAGTATTAATTTTAATTACTATGCATTTAGGCCCCTTTTACACTTAATCAGTTGCTCTCAGTTATAACTGCAAGAAAACGGATTTTCAAAGTAATGTCCATGTTTTCCTATGGCACAGTTCCCACTATACGCTTTTTAACTGAATTTTTTTCATAATGCACTGCTATGGAAAAAATGCATACCAACGCTACTACACATACACGCATACTAATGCACACCAACGCATTAAGTGTAAAAGGACCCTTAGAAAATAATTCATGCAAAATAAAAAAAAATAAAAACTTTCAACTAGCTAGCTGTTGCTGTTACAAATTCTCCCTGTCCTCTTTCACTGCCAATCTAAGCAGAAGTTGAGCGGAAGTTAACCTACTTCTGTAAAACTTACTACAATTGACAGTCTCTATCCACTGCTCTCTGTAGTCCCAGGAACAATTCGTTGGTGCCACCTGCATTGGGATGCATGCCGCTTCTCTTCCCATAGCCCATATTTATATTTCTACTCAGTGCGAGACTCTCAAAGGCCTTCTCAGTCGGGGTCTCTTGTAACATATGTATGCTTTCCATACTCCAGACATAGCCTGTTGACTCCTTCACTTCTGCCTCTTATTTGACTCACTTTCCAACCTACCTGCTCAAGTCAAACCTTGGGTGCATGCACTACTTCCTAAAAAACCCTACACTAACACTGCCATCAGTATAAACTGCTGTTCCGTCCATGCTCTGACCTCTCTCTGCAAAACACACACATTCCCTATGTCCCTCATTTTTTGCCCCGTCACAGTAGACACATTAAAGGATACCCGAAGTGACATGTGACATGATGAGATAGACGTGTATGTACAGTGCCTAGCACACAAATAACTATGCTGTGTTCCTTTTTTTCTTTCTCGGTCTGAAAGAGTTAAATATCAGGTATGTAAGTGGCTGACTCAGACAGGAAGTGACTACAGCGTGACCCTCACTGATAAGAAATTCCAACTATAAAATACTTTCCTAGCAAAAAATGGCTTCTGAGAGCAAGAAAGAGATACAAAGGGGAATTTCTTACCAGTAAGGGTCACATTGTAGTCACTTCCTGTCTGAGTCAGGATCGAGTCAGCCACTTACATACCTGATACTTAACTCTTTCAGGCAGAGAAAGAAAAAAAGGAACACAGCATAGGTATGTGTGTGCTAGGCACTGTACAGACACATGCCTATCTAATCATGTCACATGTCACTTCGGGTATCCTTTAAAAAAGGGTTACTGCACTTCTCAGGCTGTGAAAAATGCCAGGGCATTTTAAGTCACACAACCACATCTAGGATGGTGGTAAAGGGGATCACTGGGCATATGCATCAATATGTGATACTGCTCACCGGCTCCCAAAGGTCAGGCTTGTGACTGTTGCATGTAAATGTAATGCTGAGTGATGCTTCCATTATATGGAGCTGCCAAATAGTCACTTCTCCAATGAAGTCCTTTGAGACCTTACCCATTCCATTCTGTTGTTGAGATAGCCATTTATGGTGGTCATCAGATGGGGAAGTAGCCTTCCTTCTCATGTTCTGCCCCCTCCCCAGCACCTGCTGGTTCCATGGAAGTGGCAACCTCTTCTGCTTCCTATATTTGCTGCACTCCCCTTTGGCAGAGCCACCTCTATAACTGCATCAGCATCAGCTAAGGTGGGTTTAATTAATCCTATGGATGCATTCTTTATATGGTTGTGCAGCCTCCATACTCAATCTATGCACTGTCCCTTTTAAATCTTGCTAAGGGTGATGCATGCACTGGTTCCCTATCCCATCCCCACATGGTTGTACATGAGGGATTTTGTCCTGTTACAGCTGCCTATGCCACAAATTGTGGGGCTTCCAAACCTTCTGGATGAGTAAAAAGTAGGTGAATACAATGCTTCTGCAGCCAGGTTGGATGTGTCTCAGTTGCTCTTATGTTTGCCAGCATCTGGAGCTGGGAGAAAGTTGTCATCTGCTTGCAGCTCAAAAGAACGTGAAGGACTACCCAGACGAATAAATAGCTATAATTCACAATAACTGCAGTCCAGAGGTTAGCCAGCAGTGCCCCAATGTCCATCTTGAAGTAACGCTGCTACCTTGTTCACTGAAGTCCATGAATGAATCTTGTTGCTGGTGCTATTCTTTGCTGTCCCACTTGAGAAAGGCAAAAAAGTTTTAACAGCAGCAGTCACCATACTGTATACCCCTCTTCAAATCCCAGATCTCTGGTCTCTGACCTGCCCCATTTACCTGTTTTCACCCAACCTATCCTGCCAGAGGCTAGCTCAACAGCAGTGGTGATCAATAGAAAAGGTGTGACTGACTAAAGGACTATAGGCACTGCACATAAAGGTGTTGCACTAATGCTTGCATTCAACAATGCATACAAGTTTCTATTGTGGATCTGCTGCAGGTCATTCTCGAAGGTATGCTATTTGAAGAATGACAACACATGAAAAAATGGTTATCATAATAGCATATTCTACATTGTGCTTCTGTTGCATTATACCAATTTTACAGCGGGGCATATGCAAGACACAAATTGTGAACTGAGTCTTCGTGCTAAAGCCCAGCAGCCAATGCCTAATCCTGATGACTATTATCAGTTTGTAGTTACAGTGGTCATTGCATATCATTGGAGAGAGTAGATCCACAGTAACGTACAAGCAGTGTTTTTCCTACACAGGAAGTGCATGCAAACATATTGTTTTTTTTTTTTAAAGCAACATTTTTATCAAAATACATGAGGCAATTGAGAAGCAAAAAGGTACAACAAAAATCTACTTTTAAATTGAATCATGCATAAAAACAATGCCCCTTATTTTTTCAGTTTAGTTCTGTCTATGTGTGAAACACAATGACAACAATATTCTGTGATGAAGGGTATTTTTAAAGAAGAGAAAAATAAAATAAGTGGACATTATTTTAAGTTTAAGCTAGCTTACTGGCGAGTCGCGACACTCAAATTGAGAGGGATACTGATTATAAATTTTATTTTAAACAAAACCTGTTGCTTACTGTCCTGCTAATCCTCTGCCTGTAATTAGAAATTGCCAAAAACCCTGCACAAGCAATCAGATGTTTGGCTGAAGTCTGACTGAATTTACCATATGCTGGTTTCAGGGGTGCAATTCAGACACTACTGATGCATGAAAGATCAGTGCAATGCCAGGCAACTGTTAATGTACTGTATTAAAGGAAATAAATATGGCTGCATCCATATCCCCCTCACTTCAGGTTTCCTTAAAATAGAGCATTACTGCTATAAAATTGTCTAGGTATCTTCCTCCCTCGTTAGAAATAAAGACATTTCTCTATGTGAGGGATAAAATGACCTCTAGAATATCAAAACAAGTTTATTTTAACCTACCTTACTTTTCTTATTTCACACCAAACTTTCTTTTATCATAGTGAAACTAAACCCAGCACTTCCCATCTGCTCTAAATGGGTTACCCAGAGCATCAGAACCCATGAGAATCTTATGGATAAAATAAAAAAATCTTCATTACAATTCATAGAAGTCCTAAAAAAAACTAAAGATTTAACTTGGTTTTACTATGCAGGGAATACTGAAAGGGTTAAGCCTCCGTGTTTACTGTATGGGAAGAGAGAGGACTTGGCAGGACACTTGCAGCCTATTCACAGCTGCTGAGAAGAACTAATCAGACACTTTGATATGGCTTAACAAACACAGAACACAGGCCAGTGAGCTTTTTCATCAACTATATGTGGAATAAAGACTTTTCATTGTGTGCTGTGCAAGAGTTATGGTCCACTTTATGTATTCACAAACTGTGTGCATTCTTTGTTCTAACCTGCTACACAGCAAAAGGAAGGGGAACATTTATTCATTTTCAGCACCAGCATGCCAGCATTATTGAACATAACGTCTCAATTTAAGCCTATGGACTAGGTCAGACTGTCCCAGTACACAGGCGCCTTTAGGAAGCTCACAATGCATCAACTCATTCAAAAGGCATCTGTGGATTAAAGTGAAAGAGGATAACTTGAAAGTTTCTTCTATACTTTACTGAACTCTAACAAAAAAGTTTGCTTTCCTAAAACAGAAAGAATTTGCGATAATTCAGGTTGGAGAGAGCTCGAGATGTCTCCCAGGCACCACTGCTGAATATATGCAAATTAACCATTGTACCCTTAGAAGCTAAACACACCTCCAGAACTGCTGGAATGCAATGATGTGTCAGCTTGTTGGATTATTATGGCTCTGTACATATTAACAAGCTGACACATCATTGCATTCCAGCAGTTCTGGAGGTGTGTTTAGCTTCTAAGGTTACAATGGTTAATTTGCATATATTCAGCAGTGGTGCCTGGGAGACATCTCGAGCTCTCTCCAACCTGAATTATCGCAAATTCTTTCTGTTTTAGGAAAGCAAACTTTTGTTTTTCTTAACATCTTAGTAAGGGGGCTTTTAGGACCATTGTAGTCCCTTACACACCCCAATGAGTTCTGGGTCACTATGAGCTTGCTGGTTAGTCTGTGCCTTACTGAACTCTGACACTAGTTTTGATAAGGTTTATTTAATTTAACTTGAACTAAGGTATTGTACTAGCCATTGGATGGACCAGTAAGTGGTACATTTTTAACTTTGTTTGAAAAATAATATTTTGGTTAAATCTCATTTTTCAACAACACTTTTGGAGACAAGAATTCACGAGTAATCTTAATAGTTATATGCGTGATTTAATTCTATACATATTGCTTAGATCAGTAGAATTCCCTCACTTGTGTCCATATTATTATGTAATACAATCATGAGCTAATAGTCACCATTAAAACAATGCTACAACAGAATGCATTTAGCCGTGTTCTTTAACAGAGGATAGTGTAAGAAATAAATGAATTTAAGTTAATTACACTTAAATTAAAACAGCTATCAAAGTGGAATAAAGGACCTTGAAGGTGCAAAAGGCAATGCAGTGGAAAATTATCTAAACAACGAAATCCCTGTAATTGCAAAAAGAAAACATAATATTTCCCTTCCATTTGTTGAAGAATAGTATTGTGCCCTTAAAATGCACACTAGAGGACAGCCTGTTCAATAGCAGTAAAATAACCCTGGTTCATTAACAGTTTCTAAATTATTTGTATCAAAACCATTAGTTGCAACTTTATGGTCTCATTTAAGCAACAAACAGCTTGGACATTCAAATATCCACACAGAAATAATAGTTTTTAATTAACTGTTGCCCATGCTTCCATTCATGTATTTTGCACTGTAACTGATAAGCTACCACTGACTGCATTGGTTACAAGGTTTCATATTACTCTTTTGCATAAAGTTAAAATGTGTACAATTAACCAGAAGCCTCCAGAGTTCAAAATGCTGTCATTGGAATGAAATGTACACTGCTCAAATGTATTTCATTGACTCTGGTTCGTAAATGTTATGCTTTAACAAATTCATTTTTATTATCCCTCTCACAGTCCTAATTAATTGTGAATTTAATTGTGGAACTCTTATGGGTAATCATTGCCGGTTATTTACTCCCGTGAAAGTCTAATTATATATTAGATATAAGCTAACAGTCCTGACAGACCCTTAAAGGGGAACTGAAGAGAGAGGTATATGGAGGCTGTCATGTTTATTTCCTTTTAGACAATACCAGTTGCTTGGCAGCCCTGCTGATCCTCTGCCTCTAATACTATTAGCCATAGCCCCTGAACAAGCATGCAGCAGGTCAGGTGTTTTAGTGGTTCAGACTTATAAGTCTGATCTGACAAGACTAGCTGCATGCTTGTTTCTGGTTTTAATCAGATACTACTGCAGAGAAATAGACCAGCAGGGCTGCCAGGCAACTGGTATTGATAAAAAGGGAATAAACATGAAAGCCTCCATATACCTAGAGTTGAGCTGAAATTTTCGAAATTTCGCATTACTATAATTACGCATGCGAAATTCGCGATTACGATGCGAAATTGCGGTAGCGTAATTGCCATTAAAATCGTAATTGAAAATACCGTAAGCGTAATTTTCAATGCGAAATTTCGCGTTTCGTTCATGCCGTAATTTCGCATTAAACGCTACCGTAATTTCGCGTTAAACCGTAACGCTCCGTATAATCTAAAAAAGCCGCCGACTTTAAGGGTTAATAGCAAAGCCCCCTTAAATGCTAAGAGCCTCAAATTTGGAGAATATATTAAGGAGATCAGGAGGAATAAGAGGAAAAAATTTTTTTTCAAAAAGACCTTATAGTTTTTGAGAAAATCGATGTTAAAGTTTCAAAGGAAAAATGTAAACATTTAAAAACCCGCCGACTTTAACGGTTAATAGCAAAGCCTGCTTAAAGTTTAGGAACACCAAATTCCCAGGGTATATTAAGGGGATCAGTGGGAATAAGAGGAAAATTTTTTTTTTCAAAAAGACCTTATAGTTTTTGAGAAAATCGATTTTTAAGTTTCAAGGGCGAAAATGTCTTTTAAATTCGGAAAATGTCAGTTTTTTTTGCACAGGTAACAATAGTGTATTATTTTCATAGATTCCCCCAAGTGGGAAGAGTTTTACTTACTTCGTTCTGAGTGTGGGAAATATAAAAAAAAAACGACGTGGGGTCCCCCCTCCCAGACCTCTTTAACCCCTTGTCCCCCATGCAGGCTGGGATAGCCAGAATGCGGAGCACCGGCCGCATTGGTCTGCTAAGGACCAATGGGGCTCCTTGGAGCCCAAATACAAAGATGCTTACAGAGCTCTGAGCTATATAGCTCAGAGCTCTGTCGGGTGCGTGCGGGACGCTAAGTCCCCGCCGGCTCCCGCTGCCTTCCCCGCCTCTCCCACATGTCACCCACATGTCACCCACATGTGGGTGACATGTGGGTGACAGATGTGGGCGGGGTGGACAGCGGGAGCCGGCGGGGACTTAGCGTCCCGCACGCACCCGACAGAGCTCTGAGCTATATAGCTCAGAGCTCTGTCGGGTGCGTGCGGGACGCTAAGTCCCCGCCGGCTCCCGCTGCCTTCCCCGCCTCTCCCACATGTCACCCACATGTCACCCACATGTGGGTGACATGTGGGTGACAGATGTGGGCGGGGTGGACAGCGGGAGCCGGCGGGGACTTAGCGTCCCGCACGCACCCGACAGAGCTCTGAGCTATATAGCTCAGAGCTCTGTAAGCATCTTTGTATTTGGGCTCCAAGGAGCCCCATTAGTCCTTAGCAGACCAATGGGGTTCCTTCTGATTTAAAGGAACCCCATTGGTCTGCTAAGGACCAATGGGGCTCCTTGGAGCCCAAATACAAAGATGCTTAGGGAGCTCTGAGCTATATAGCTCAGAGCTCTGTCGGGTGTGTGCGGGTGCGGCGGCTGAGCGGCGAGTGGCGTCGGGTGCGGCGTAGTTACAATGTAACAAAGTTGTTACATTGTAATAACTTTGTTATATTGTAACTGTTTAGTATATTTCCGAGGATATTGCGTGGGAACTGGCTTTTAAAGGGACAGGTAAGTATTAATGGTTAATTAAGAATATTAAAGGACTTTTTTCGTGGTTATGTTTTTTGTTCAATTAAAATACTTTTTCTAAGTGTCTGTGTGTTTATTTACTTTTAACTCTTAAAGGAAATGGGTAAGGGGTACAAGTACCTCTATACTCATTTCTCCTGGGAGGGGGGGTGGGCATCTGGGGGACCCCTTTTTAAAGGGGACTCCCAGATTCCACCATGAACCTCCCCCCCAGGAAATCGCGGCCTCCACCTCCACCGCCCATCGGAGGTGGAGAAGAGCCCCTTGTCCTTGGATTGGACAAGGGCTCGGAGGGGGAGGGGAAAGCTTGGCTGCCCCTCCCCTTCCGAGACCCCCCAATCCATGGACCATGTGGGCTGGTATAGTCAGGGTGCGGAGCCCCACGCGGCCGGTGCTCCGCATTCTGGCTATCCCAGCCTGCATGGGGGACAAGGGGTTAAAGAGGTCTGGGAGGGGGGACCCCACGTCGTTTTTTTTTTATATTTCCCACACTCAGAACGAAGTAAGTAAAACTCTTCCCACTTGGGGGAATCTATGAAAATAATACACTATTGTTACCTGTGCAAAAAAAACTGACATTTTCCGAATTTAAAAGACATTTTCGCCCTTGAAACTTAAAAATCGATTTTCTCAAAAACTATAAGGTCTTTTTGAAAAAAAAAATGTTCCTCTTATTCCCACTGATCCCCTTAATATACCCTAGGAATTTGGTGTTCCTAAACTTTAAGCAGGCTTTGCTATTAACCGTTAAAGTCGGCGGGTTTTTAAATGTATACATTTTTACTTTGAAATTTTAACATCGATTTTCTCAAAAACTATAAGGTCTTTTTGAAATTTTTTTTTCCCTCTTATTCCTCCTGATCTCCTTAATATATTCTTCAAATTTGAGGCTCTTAGCATTTAAGGGGACTTTGCTATTAACCCTTAAAGTCGGCGGCTTTTTTATATTATACGGAGCGTTACGGTTTAACGCGAAATTACGGTAGCGTTTAATGCGAAATTACGGCATGAACCCACTGTAATGCGAAAATTACGCGAAAATTACGCTTACGCGAAATTTCGCGAAATCCTTCTTCATTACGATTATGTACTTACGGCCATAATCGTAATTACACTAATTACGCGAAATTTCGCGAAATCGTAATTAGGTCATTACGCTCATCTCTACATATACCTCTCTCTTCAGTTCCCCTTTAATATGGGATGGTGTGAGTTGTGACTGATTTTTTTTTTCAAACAACTGAAATATATAAGGAAACATGTAAAATGTTAATGGTATGAAAAAAATCACATTGAGTCAACCATTAAATCTGATTTGCAAATGTGATATAATGCGTCTAGATTGAGAAATGGGGACTCAGATTAAAGTTGTTGTTTGGCTCCTATCTCTGGAACAATGAAAATACATCAACTTAATGTAGCCCTGACGGTGACACTTGTGATTGAGCACTGGAATAAAATATAGTTTGAACAAAACCAGACATGACAGTTTCACATACTTCAGTACAATGCTGTTTTTTTATGTAACATTCTTATATAATGCATTAAATAATTCAAGCAACTCACAGACATTAAACATCCTACAGTGGCATTGAACCCGCCTGAAAATATTACTGAGGTCCCTCCATTGCTATCCCCTGGACTTTCTATTCTCAGGTTTCCCCCAAATGCAATGTGTCCTCATGCTGAATTACAGGATAGTAGAAAAGGAACAGGTGGCATATAATCATACCCAAGATGATTTTTAGTCCAAGATGTGGCACAGAGAAATTAATGTTGAACACAGACTGTGGGGTGTGAGCAGGTGGCTGCCTGGCAAAAATGGAACAGCTAACAGCAGAACACTTGTTCACGGTCGTTCTGACCTGCATTACTGCGTGTGAAGAGGAAGAGGTGCCCCTGATACAACATGCAGTGTAGCTCCACCCACATGCAAAAACGCTGTCATGGAGATTGAGACTAACATGTACGGAGGCCACAGTTGCTCAAAAAAATACAAGAGCATCTATTGTGATTAGATTGCATGTGTTACAAGGTGAAACATTGAGCAGATTGGGCATACATACAACATCCTCAAAGCACTTTCTATTGCTGAATAGATTTTTATAACATTTTCTTTTTACCTCTTTACAATTATTGGAGATGAGGTCAAGAGTTTTTAGTATTAACTGGCAAGTAAGGCCAAATGTGAATATTAGAAACATGTCTGCAAAGAAGTGACACACACAAGGGGCATCATGTCTGTAGTGTACAGTACAATGTCTTCATTCTGAATCACTAACGCAAGCAATTCGGCCGGCGGTGCCATTGTTCTCTCTGGCAGAGTTTCCCCACACGATTTGCCTGCGGGGAAACTCTGCGGATTCAGAGCGAAAAACACTCCTGTGGAAATGGGCCTTAAAACTTATAAAATGGTGTGCCACTTTAAGAAAGTGACAAACAAATAGACAGTGCAAAGAAACAGAAAGCAGGCACCATCCAATGCAAACAGTTTATTTGGACAATCCAGTAAAACTGTCCAGACATTTGTGAAGTACAGATTGGTTGTATATTTAGACTAAAGTTACTGAGCCATAACCATGAGAGTGAAGATGGGAGGTGAGCACTGGTTTGACCAGCAAAGGCCATTTTACATCTCCCATGATGCTTGGTCACGCTTGATCAAAGACCTTTTGGCAATGGATGAAGCCCCCTTCCTTTTTCTTTGCATTGAATATTTCACTTTCCTTCATCAGCTGGAGCACACCAACTACTAGAACACTCAGCGCTGACAGAGCCCATACATGTTGAGATAGTTCTCACACTGTCTCTTATGCAGTTTCCTTCATGTGAGTGCTACACTAACTACCTTTTTCTTGTGATTTGATGATCATTAAATAGTGTTATTATTATATTGCTCTGTTCAATTCAGCCGACAGGTCAAAATGTTTTGGTGCTGGAAGGTCCAAAATCTGAACACCATTGAGGTCAACAGGGAAAAAGTCTGCTGTGTTCCTGTCCTGGAGAGAGCAAATACAGCACCAAAATGGCATGAGCAAAACTGTGTTAGAACTTAAGTTTTAAATGCCATTAAATCTAATCTTTGAACTCAACATAAGTAACAGTGAGGCTCCCTGCACACTGCAAATCCGTTTTCCGATTCCGATTCCGATTCCGTTTCCGATTCCGATTCCGATTCCGTTTCCGATTTTCCTTGAATACATTCAACAGAAAAACGGATCAAAAAACGCAGCATGCAGTTAAGATTAAAAATCTGAATCGGAATCGGATGTAAAAACAGATTAAAAATCTGAATCTGAATCTGATTTGCTTGCAGTGTGCAAGAGGCCTAAGTAGCAGTAAGGAACTGATTTTTCTTAGTAGCTGTAAGAAAGATGGCAAGCCTGAAGCATCAAACAACATATAATATAATGCATCTCATATGAATAAAATGGAGTTAAAAAATTATCTTCCCTGGTAATACAAAATTGAAGTGTAAGCTTTTGAATACTGTTCATATTTTGTTTCATTTGTCCATTGTCTCCCACATGGATACTAGTAGCAACACACCTTAAAGGCAAAACAAAATGCTTTGGATGGACATGCAGGATTCAAAGGGCGTCGTTTGATATTTACATTGTGATCCTACTTCATTATTGCCACCAAACAGCGTAGCTGAAGTCCTGAAGTATCAGAAGGAAATTTTGCTAGAAACACCATCGTAATATTAAAAATAAAAGCTTGACTTTTGGTTGCAGGGTCTGTGTTCTGCACCTTAGCTCAACACGTAGACAAGACAAAACAAATTCTATTTTATTGTGCTTTTCTCCTGGCAGGCTCAAAGCGCTTGATTTGAACCCAGGTATCATGTATTACTACAATACAGTGTTGCTATTTTAGTTTTTTTTAACTGGTTCTGTGAGGTACTATAAAGCCAAAGATTTTAAATTTTCCTATGGTCACTTCTACTTACAAAAAAAAAATCACAGTCAATTAGTTAAAGTGAAACTTCAAAGATGCTGTTCTTTTGTGAAGTACATACCCACTATTAAAGCAGACATGAACCCAGAAGTTCCCTCTGCTCTAAAAGATACGAAACAGCATAATAACTTTTGAACAGCTGATACAAATCCTAAAATAAATCTGCACTGTTTCTACTTCCGGATTCATTGAAGCAAACATATTGTTAACCTCCTGTGCTTTTAAATGAGCTTATCTGCCTTATCTTCCTTGGTAGTCATGTGATATAGGGGAGAGATCAAATTACAACTTGTGATTAGGCACAAATGAGGGGGAATTAAACAGGATAAACTCTAAATACATACAGGGTGCATTTCTCTATGTTTTCCTTCTGTCCAGTAACAAAAGTTCAGGTCCACTTCAAACAACCAATTTTTTTGAGGTGGAAAACCTTAAAATGTTACTACTGCTTTTTAAAAGTGCATCCAAAAAAGCAGCCATAGGCACTAACATAAAGGTTTTAGCTGAAAGTAAAAAGTCCTTGTTCTGATGTCCTACACTTTCCCTGACAAGTTCCAGCAGCTGGCCATTTCTTCGCTTCGTGCAAAAAAAAATTATTTCTGTAATGTGACATTTGTCCTCTATGTGAATATTATTATGCTTTAGCATGACCATGTAAGAGACAGGATGAATATGTTGACCTTGAAACCCATCGGCTTATAGATAAGTACATGTTCATAAGGACGTTTAGATGTGGCCTAGTACATTTAAACAAGTGCCTGAACATTATAGTATCTGTTGCGCTATATTGTTTCCTAACTTTTGGTGTGCTTTAACCCTCCTGGCGATTATTAAAAACCGCCAGGGGGCAGCGCAGCAGTTTTGTTTTAATTTTTTTTTTAAATCCTGTAGCGGTGACGTCAGAGCCGGGACAAAGTCCTCCAGCACCCAAGGCTGAGACACCAAAGTGCGCCCCTCCATCCCTGCCACCCCAGCCATCACACACTGATTGCTATTAGACTAAGAGGCGCCACAGGGCCCACAACCTCCCCAACACCTTAATATCTAGTTATCTGGCTTGCAGTCACTGCCATGTATCCCCTTTTCTTATTTTTTTCTGCTTCAAACACAATTAGGAATGACAGCTGAATGATTTCTGCGCCCCCTCCTACACTGCGCCCTGAGGCTGGAGCCTCTCCAGCCTATGCCGTGGCCCAGCCCTGGGTGACGTCATGATGTCATCGGGAGGGACTCCACCCCTCAGCGCTGCCTGGTGCTGATAGGCCAGGCTGCACAAGGGGTCTGAGGAGGGGTGGCGCGGCGGGTAGCGGCGAATCGGCGCAGAGCGGCGGCGATCGGTGTGCACACCCAGCTAGCAGAGTGCTAGCTGCGTGTAGCAAAAAAAAAATATGCAAATCGGACCAGCAGGGCCCGAGAAATCCTCCATGCGCAGCTTACCCCAAAGGTTAAGCTAATAATTAGTGACTAAACTATTATGTTGGCACTAACATCAAGTGGTACACCCCTCCTTAACACATAAGCCATTAGAGAGTATTTCAGCAAGATTTCTCATAGAAGTATATGTAATGATCAACTTGGATAGTTCAAACGAGCTAAATCAAACACTGATTAAAGGTCAATTTAGGTAGAGGATAGACCAAAGTGTAATTAAAAGCTGAATATCATGAGTTCTATGGAAATGTTCAGGCATATATCCTACCCAACAACAGACTTCCTCAAAGGGACCATGAACACATAGTTAAGAATTGCTTTGAATCCAGAGGACACAGCTATATGTATGTTATTTCAAAATATTATAAGGAAAAGTAGTGGAGGACCATAAGCTAATCACATGATCAGAACTGAGTGAAAACAATAGAAAATAAGTTTAGTCCTTGTTGCATGATAAAAAAAAACAAAAAAAAAAACCTTGCAGTTTGTTGCAAATTGGGTTAATTGGACCAAATTACTTAATTCTAAACATTATTGTGGTAAGAGCCATGGGGTCATTTGCAATTCACTTTTCCTCCTTCGTTTTCTTCTAGGAGTTAATTTTTCATCTTCTGTTCAAAATAACTTTTTAGCACGTTCCAATTAAAAAAAAAGTACCAAAATGTAGATGACAATGCACCATCAAAATAATTCTGAGCATTATCTTCCTTGCTGGTGGTTTAAAAGACATTTTATTGATAAGGTGTGAAAATATCACCTCGGAGAGAAAGTAGTAGAACAAATTAATTGAATAAGGGCCTTTGTATGTTGCGTATGTTCAATAAATAGGTGGATCATTACTTGCCAATATTTCTCCCCCACCCCTTAATTTTTAACCTCCTGAGCGTTACGCCGCTCAGGAGGTGTTATTTTTTGCCCGATTCTAAAATAATTGTCCCTAATGGCTGTAAATCCTCTAGCTAGTACTAGGCTAGCTAAAAGAAGTCTCCGGCACCCGTTGATCGCCACCGCTCCCCCGTTTATACGTTACCCAGCCTGGTTCCAGCGATCGGCACAGCCTACCGGGACAACTCTGGTCTTCACTATGGGGAGGATTGCAGATGAGGTCATGCGCAAACCCAATCCTCCCCATAGAGAGACCGGAGCTGTGCCGGTAGGCTGCACGATCACTGGATCCAGGGGGGGTAATGTATAAACCGGATGATCGCGGGGGATCGGCGGGGATCAGGCAGTGTCCGACACTCTTACTAGCTAGCCTAGTGCTGGCTTAAGGATTTACAGCCATTAGGCACATTTGTTTTTTTATGGCGGACTCCTGGGGCCACTGAGCAATATAAAGGGATTGGGAAAACAAGAGCGCTCTCTAGTGCATTAACTGTTTTAATTTAGCTTCATACGCAAAAGGGTTAAAATAAACTTACAATATAATCAGATAAAACATTGCATATCTCACAAAGAGTGTATCATCACCGCTTCCTGCAGATGGAAAAACCAACTCTGGTCGCCTCAATACTGTGGCCAGCAGTGATTGGAATCCGGAGTTCCGGTAGCGCCAGCGGGAGCAGGAACGCGGCGGAATCTTAGCAGCTGCCTGTCTGCGAGGCTGGGGAGCCTGGTGAAGGACCCCAGCCTCGCAGACAGGCAGCTGCTAAGATTCCGCCGCGTTCCTCCTCCCGCTGGCGCTACCGGAACTCCGGATTCCAATCACTGCTGGCCACAGTATTGAGGCGACCAGAGTTGGTTTTTCCATCTGCAGGAAGCGGTGATGATACACTCTTTGTGAAATATGCGATGTTTTATCTGATTATATTGTAAGTTTATTTTAACCCTTTTGCGTATGAAGCTAAATTAAAACAGTTAATGCACTAGAGAGCGCTCTTGTTTTCCCAATCCCTTTTTCTGCATATCAGCCAATTACTGGTCCCGAGTAACACAGGAGCAGCACCCTAACGTGATTAACCACAGACCCCGTGGAGGTTCAAGTTGGAGCGCAGTGGAAGTTTGTTTTGTGGTGTATTCCACTGAGCAATATGCCCGACACAGTGTCGGGCATACCGCTAAGGAGGTTAAGTAATTGTTGATACATTTGTTAAAATGAAGCCTGTCTTAGTATTTATCCTGTTTTAAGTTCATTTTCTCAGAAGAGGTTGAAGACAGATGGTTCAGATAAGTTATAACAGATTGCTATGGACTACTGTAGATTACCATGTGCTAATGTCAAAACCCTCCATCCAACACCACTTTCCTTAGGGCTGCCAGTCTATGCAAACCTAATCACTTAGCATATCACATTGACTAGCACTGAGATTCTAACAGTTAAATGCTTAGGCATTTATAATGAGATAAATCTGCATTACCATTTTTAGGCACGCACATATTTGAGTGACCAACCTCTCAGCTGCACGCTATCTTTTTTCTTTTTCTAAAGCCATGGGTTGTCTTGCATCACATTTGCTTGTTGTTCCAGAACAGAACACAAACTGAAACATGCTAACATATAATGAATGCAAGGTGTGGATCCCTAATGTTTTCCTTTCATTACAGGAAAAAACGAGGCATAACTAGAATTCATAAAGAATATGTAATGGTTTATATATATTTTTGGCCCTGTCGTTCACTCAAATTGAGCATATGTTTTACATATTTTACTGCTGTAATATGATGAACTAGGAAATTTAACTTAAATTAAGACTTTTAGCAGTTTTATCCAATTCAAAATAAACAAGAACACTGAGAAATTATAAATGTAGGTATCAGATTCACTTCTCTGAAAATTTCAGAAAAGATAGTAAAACTGTCCTGAGAAGCAAAGCAATGGCGTACTGCTGAAAAATGAGGCTATATAACAAATCTTTTCAGTCAACCCTACAATGATCCATGATCAATATTATTATTACACTATATCATTGATCCTGTTCCCCTGCAGAAATCTGTACACCTAGTTGCTTGTTCTGTGCAAACATCACATTGCTGGCACATAAACTCTCTGCTGTCTTAACCTTAACGGCTCTTTTTAACACTAAAGCTATGCTTTAAAGTTAACGTATGTGTCCAAGTTTTACCTCACAAAGCATCTTCCTGACTGGATCAAGCTATCTTCCTCCTACACCTATGGCTTACCACAGGTATAGGTACTTTGCTGTATTAGAGTGAGTAAAAAAAAAAATGCACAATCAGTTTCGTGTGGAGCACTTCCTTAGGCCTGAAACTAGTTGTGCACTTTTTTGGTTTACTCCAATACCTGTGGTATGCCATCTCTTTATTGAAAATTGGCTTAAGTGGATCGCAGGGAGGGCTGTCCCTGTGGAGATTAAGTACCAGTAACACTGGGAAAGGTTGATTTTGAAGACCAGAGATGGGTACTCCTACCTACATCTAGTAGTCATAGCTGTGACTTTCCTTCAAAGTTAGCACGTCATCCATCCCCTTTTTTAGTGTTTAAAAAAAAAAAACACAACCCAGCCAGAAAGGCTAACTTTAAGACATAAGATATTACATTGATCTTGTTTGACATTTAGAAAGACAAGCTGATAACTGCTTTAGTCCAAAATAAACAATCTATAGAAAAACTAAATCAAACACCAAAAAATGTGAATCAATTTGAATAAAGGGAGATTGTATGCTGTTCACGAGATGTACAAAGTGAATAGAAATGTACATTGGTTTAAGAAAGGGGGCACATAACTCCCTAGTGTGGTCTAATAAGGGTAATGTCAGTCTTTAGTCAAATATGCTATGCAAAATCATAGGCCTTCTGTAGCCTACAAAAGGTTTCCATAGTTTTTCAAAGCAAAGGAGGGCATCAGTGACCGTAGCATTGATTCTCTCTCAAAAAAATAAATTATAAAATCAATTTGTGCTTTAACAGCTTTGAGACACAGGTCAGGCTGTTTCCATTGCTGGGTTATATGTAACTTGGTGAATGCCATTATATGCTGAATGAGGTTATGGGTAGCATTTTTTATTCTGGTTTAATTACTAAGAGGAACATTGTAGGCGCTCATGGGCAAGGCCTTTAGAGAAAGGAACTTCAGACCATAAATGGACAGCTTTTGGGCAATCCCACCAAGAATAACAGAGTCAACAGAGGAACACCCTTTAAAGCATGTGGATGAAACTGTTGAGAAGACTCTAGCTAGTGTTTTGGGATCAAGTTGAATTCTGTGGAGCACTCTCAATGAAACACCGCCATAGCATAAACTCCAAGGCTACCCATGGCCCAAGTCTCAAAAGCTGAAGATCATTCTTCTATGGGAATGGTCTGAGCCAGATCCTTTTCCCAAGATCTCATAAATGCTAATTTATTGGCATAAAACACTGGGTCAAATCCAGTGGTCTGCTGAAACGCCAACCACCTCCCCATGTGTGGCCCTAGCACCACATGCAGAGTGCACATTGGAGCATGCTGGTGGATGTGGAGCATGATTTTGAGAGAGTGTTGATGAATGCATAGCTACTTATCCTTATTCTAGCTTACATCTTTGCTGCTCCCTGGCAGCTTCTGAACCAGGTGCTAGAGATTCAGGCTTACTGGCAAGTAATTGCAGTGATGCTGGAGCTCTAGCTGACAGGATCCACTGAGCCAGGGAGAAACAAAGATGCAAGCTGGAGTGAGGAGAGGTAGTTATGCATTCATATCATCAGCACGCTCCAACATGCACTAGGCAGGTGTGGCCATACATATATATCACCTGCAGATGAGCCGACTCCCCCACTTTGCACCCAAAATGTTGCTGTAAAAAAGTTGGCTTATCTGCGGTGATATATGGTACTTTCTCTCCATTTTGGTTGTAGCTGTACAGGTAAAGCAGGTGTGACCCTATGACACACAACATAGAAAAACAATCGACTAAATCCCAGAATGCCAGTATGACACTATAAATCTTATGTCTACATAAGGAGGCAGGACCTGTAGCAACAGGAAGTGGCTTGTAGGACCCATCTCTCCTAATAGGAAGGCTTTAGAAGTCTATTTATATAAAACTGAAGAGATGGCAAATACTACTTCACAAAGAATGATTTAAGTTTGCTAACAAAGGAACTAATTATAATTAGCATCAATCAACATGGTTACATGGTAACATCAGACATAAAGGTTGAATCTGTGCTATACACCATACTTCTAAATGTACACATTCGGCAAAGGGATGAAAGGAAATATTTTCCATGGTTCCACCCACTGTCCTTAGATGATGTCTGGATAATTTGTCTCTTGGGTAAGTGATAAAAAATGATGAATACCTTCAGTTTTAACAAGGCATTACAATAGTCTACAAGCTGTTACATAGGCTTGAACAAATCAGCCGCTATAGTTTGAAGCTTGCCACCTGCTGGTTTGAAATGAAACCATGAAATATACATATGTTTAGTCTGACATCCATCTACAAACAGTATGAACAAATACTGAAAAACAAAAGAAAAATACAATTCAGGAACAATAGTTAATTTCCTATAAAAAAAAGAAGTCTGCTGTATTTGCTGAAAGATAAATGTAAAATGTGTGCCAGACTAAACCCAATAAATGAATAAGGAGCCAAATAAATAATCAACATAGCTTGTTGTTGGGAAGAGAGAACATATGATGCTCAGAAAACAAAGCATACACCTAGATAGTAAAAGCCTTTCTTTGCACATCAGTTGCTGGTATTTTTGACTCTGGTGTGTGGTGTCATGCATACTAACTGAGACTGCTACCTTCAAACTGCAAATGAGAACAAGGAAACATTTTAGTCAATTGCTCTGAGAACCATTAGGGATTCTTCATTAGTGGGTTTTGTTGATGTCTGTTCACCACACTAATGAGAAATGTTGATATAAAGAAGAAAACATCAAACATTACAATACAATGGTTTAATCAAGCCAGTGCTCTACATTAATCTTTTATCTTAGATTTGCTATTCATTATTATTACATTCATTAACTCATTTCCTGCCAGAAAAGAAACAGCACCGAGATGAGCAATATGTTTAATTCTCATCTAGCTGGAAAGGAGATCATTTAACAAGGTACAATGTCTTTGCAAGTCCTCCGGGAAATACTTAAAAGCTAGTTTTTAAATGAATTTTCAAGCGGTGATTGGTTCAGGAAAGATCCAAAGCAATGAACTGAGCTCTTGTGTAAATGACAAAAAAAAGTTTCATATTTAAAGAAATGCAGAACACACCATTTTCCAAAGGTGAACTTTGAAGGGTTCAGCTACAGGATAATTGTTGGGCGTAATTGTTCTAATTGCTTAGAAAGGGCGAAATGACAGCCAATACACAGAGTAAAAAAAAAAAAAAACAACTCAAAATGGGACTGCATTTATATAAACTGGCCTCAAAACTCAAACACTGAACTGTTTCAGAAAAGCAACAAACTTCACCATGAAGATGAGGTATTGTGTTCCTGTATAATATTCAAGTTCTTTTGGAAGACTATAAAAAAAAAATTAAAAAAAAATAGCACAACTGTACTGACATGTAAGGAGGCAAAACATATGTCTGGATATTTCACATTAGTGTGATTGTCCAGAGAAAAGCTATAGTTTTTAGCAGTTTTAGATGGGATAGACCAAGGCTAAAACCTCTTCCAGGATTTACTACATCTCTGTATCTGTCTGAAATATAGAGATTTACCTCATTTTCTATCAGAGATAAATAAATAAATAAATAAATTTAAAAAAAAAACCAGAAAACTGCAGATTTGACAGTTACTTCTAGTCCAGATTCCCACTCTTGCGCTAGTGAAACAGCTGTAATTCACAATTGCCGCAATTCACTAAAATTATGCTAGTGAAAAGGCAAGTGAAAACGTATTACCACACATCAATCAGTATTTTGAGTGTTAATTCACTAAAGAAGCTTGCCTTAAAGAGAACCCGAGGTGAGATTTAATTATGTTAGTGGGGCACAGAGGCTGGTTGTGCACACTAACACCAGCCTCTCTTGCCCCATGGTGTGCCTCCAGGACCCCCCTGGCCGCTATCCCCTCCGCAGTGCTAGCAACACGCAGCGTGTCGTCAGCACAATGTTTACCTATGCCTGTCTGTTAGCGCCGCTCCCCCGCCTCCTCTGTATCGGCGCTACCCGCCCGCGTCCCTTCCCTCCCACTGATTGGAGGGAAGGGACGCGGGCGGGTAGCGCCGATACAGAGGAGGCTGGGGAGCAGCGCTAACAGATAGGCATAGGTAAACATTGTGTTGGCGACACGCTGCGTGTCGCTAGCACTGCGGAGGGGATAGCGGCGCGCAGGGGGGTCCTGGAGGCACACCATGGGGCAAAAGAGGCTGGTGTTAGTGTGCACAACCAGCCTCTGTGCCCCAGTAACAGAATTAAATCCCACCTCGGGTTCTCTTTAACCTCCCTGGCGGTAAGCCGGTGCTGAGCACGGGCTATGCCGCCGGAAGGCACCGCTCAGGCCTCGCTGGGCCGATTTGCATATTTTTTTTTTTGCTACACGCAGCTGGCACTTTGATAGCTGCGTGTGCAATGCGATCGCCGCCGCTACCCACTGATCCGCCACTATTCATCGCGCCGCGGCCGCCTCCCCCCAGACCCCGTGCGCTGCCGGGCCAATCAGTGCCAGGCAGCGCTGTGGGGTGGATCGGAGTCCCCTATGACGTCACGACGTCGATGACGTCATCCCACCCGGTCGCCATGGCAATGGGGGAAGCCCTCCAGGAGATCCGGTTCTTTGAAGGCGGAGGCGATCGGAGCGGCTATCATGTAGCAAGACCTTGTCTCGCTACATGAAAAAGAAAAAAAAAAACTTTAAAAAAAACGGATTTGCTGCCCCCTGCCAGGAGGGTTAATAACATGTAGTGATATGTTTTCTAATTGAGTGTTATCTTATCACTCCAATCCTTAAGTTATCACTTCTGTAGTTATTCTTAGATGCAGTAGGTAGGGAGGAGAGAACCACCTGCAGGCAGGTGTAGCTCTGCCTCTCCTACTGCCTATTCTGCCTGCAAGATTACAGCCTGTCTGCTGTGTATGACAGCCAAGGAAGGAGAGAGGGAGAGAGGCTGTTTCTGTGTGGCTGTCTGTGTACAGGGCTGGCACTACCATCGAGTCAAAGCGGGCAATTTCCCCAGGGTCCCAGAGCCTGTAGGGGCTTCCCTAGGTGTCCCCCCAACTTAACTGTGCTCCCTGGGACACCTGCAGAGTCTTTGGTAGAATTATGTCTCACCTGTGCTGACAGGCACGCTCCCCTGTCAGTATGTGGCCCTGTACTCTGTTGGGGGGCCCCTCAGTTAACAGCTTAAGGACCACAGGCTTACAAACTCCCTAGTTACCAGGCTATTTTTTTTACAATTCACGCCACTGCAGCTTTAAGGGCTTGCTGCAGGACCGTACAACTCCGCACACAAGTGACCCCCCCCCTTTTCTGCCCACCAACAGAGCTTTCTATTGGTGGGCTCTGATTACTGCTGCAGGTTTTTGTTTTTTATTTATTTTATTGTCTTTTTTCTTCAAATAATGTTACTTTGATCCCCCCCCCCCCATGCCCCCATCCTGCCAGCCAATCACCGTGATTGGCTGTCATAAGCATCAGCCTATGAGTTGATAGCTCTTCGTAGCGCTGTACAATGTAAATAGATGGAGGTTTCATTGCCTAACAGTCTCCTAGTGGCGATTGCCAACATTTAGACAGGTGAAAATTATAAAATTTAAAATGCATGTAAACACATTCAAATAAGAAGTACATTTCTTCCAGAGTACAAAGAGCCATAAATTACTTTTCTTCTGTGTTGCAGTCACTTCTGGTAAGAAGTAGAAATCAGAGAGAACCGAAAGGTTTTAGAGTAGAGCATCTCCTCATGGGGGATTCTCATGGGTTTCTTTCGTAAAAGGCAGTTGCTCCATCCACTTGCCAAAAAAAAATTCTGATTTTTTTTAGGCTGTTCAGAATCTAGAGTCCTGATCCTCATGGTTATGTCACAACATTTTGTAAAATACTAGATACTGAATTAGCAGAACCATGCCGTGAGATGTATAATTATCAAATCTGCCAGAGATAGATGCTGCGATCTGGCTGCCGGATTGAAACTATTGATCCGTTAGACTGGAAAGATCTCACTCAAAAGGGGGTGGTTGGTTGTATGGCACTAGTGATGCACTTATTAGGTAAAAGATTATAAGGTATTGCATTATGCAACTTAATTCGTAAGCGGTTTCTATATTTCAAGCAAAATATAAAAACGCTTACGAATTAAATTGCATAATGCAATAATAATAACAATGATAATATTTTCGTACTATATTTGTATGTGTATGTATATAATACTAAGGTACTAGTATATTGAGGAGTTTCCCTTTTGTAAATGTAGGCACTGATATTGGCCTGAGGAAGCGGGCTCAGACCCGTGAAACGCGTTGCCTGTGTTACCACTAATAAAATCTTTTGTTTATACAAAGATGTTTCGTCTCTTAAGGTAAGCTACCTCAATCTTTTGTCGATTTTAAACTGTTCTTAAATGCTTTTATTACACACCGGGGCGCCTCTTTTACCTAATAAGTGCATTCCATACCCCCATACACCACCCGTTTGAGGGGTAGAGACAGAGTACCCGTGGTTTCACCACGGTGGAGATCGGTTTCCTTTCTTTTCTCAAAGAGAGCGACCACATCCAGGTTCCTGGCGACCTCCCCGAGTGGAGTCGGGTTCATTGTCTCCACCTGCTTCCTGTGGTCGGATGCCCCTCTGCAACCCACCTTTGTGAGTAGTTTTTTTACTTTTATGCTTACCATTTGACCTTGACGTACTGCACCATTGGGCCCCCTTGTTGTCTCCTGTGCCTTTTTCTAGAGGGTGCCCCGACACCCACACCCCACCACATGGCACTAGTGATGTTCTATTTCCCAACGACTGATGGACCCCCCAGCAAGCTACCCCTTGTGAAAACTGTCCACCCCCCCCCCCCCCCACACACACACACACAGGTTGTGCAGAGTGCTGCAGTGGAGCGCATACTAACTTATGTGCTGGTGCGCCTCCTCCTGTGCCTTCTCTCCATCTTTGCTGGTCACCTGTACCCTATGACCTGTCAGCATGTATGTGGTCATGTATGTGCTACTATGTGTCAGTGTATAGCCCTGCAGTAATGGAGAGAGGACGGAGGAGGACCATGCTGGTGGACAGGTAAGCATACATAAACTCCACTAGCAATGCTCTACACAGCACTAGGGGAGCATATAGATGGAGTAGACGGGGGGGTCCTCACACAATGATGCAACTCCACAGAATTCTAATAGAATACATGATGAAATATAATGGAAATCTGTGTGCAATATGTGACAGGTAAAAGATCCCTGTCTAATCAGATTCAACCAGAAAGGTATCTGTATGGTGGTTGAATCTGCTGGCCATCTACCAATGTATGGGCCCCCTTAGCTTAGTCATCTCCTCTATCCCAAAAGAACACTGATAATGTTTGCCCTATCTCAATTATCAATCTACATGCGAAGATTCTTCTAAAATGCTAACAAATCCTCTAGGAAAGATTATTAGTAGTTAAAATGGTCCACAACAAGTTGAATTTAAAAAGGGGAGACAGCTGCAGGATAATATTTATACTAGTATCTTTATTCACCACTGTCAAACTACAAATTGATGCTGAAAAAGCCTATGATATACTAAACAGAACATTCCTATTTGTCATACTAAAAAAGACTGAGCTTGCTGTAGAATTTGTTGGGAGAATTAGAAAAATGGTATCTTAATCAAACAGCCTGTATTAATGGGCATTACTCTAATATAACAAAGGGAATTTGTCAAGAATGCCCTCCCTTGACCCCCTTGCAAACCATTCAAACCAATGCTGACATTAAAGGTCTCATTGCAGGGAGACATGAGCTGAAAGTGATGGCTTATTCAGATGACTTGCTGTTTACTCTGCTAGATCAGGCCACACCAATTCGTAGAGTAATGCATTTTAGATTAACATGGCAGGTATCTGAATTTTTAAGGTTAATTCCATGAAAATACACACTACTTGATTTAAGCTACACCAAAAATATGAACACTCAATTAGGAAGGATAAGAAATTAAATTTGGAAATCCGACTGCATTCAGTATTTTAGTATACAAATTAGTAGAGATCTAAACATCCGTTACCATCTGAATTATCGTACCTAGGGTTGTGTCAACCAGTGCAGTAGCCCATAGTGTCACTCCTCTCCCGAATTCTCCCATACCCTTCTGTGATGACATGCAGAGCAGAAGCAGTGGAGCATTAAAAAAACTTTATCTGCTTCCAGTTGTAGGGTTTCAAAGCACAATCGAAGACCGCCTACTGGACAGATGGAGAATTGGATCCAGTTGGAACAGTGAATGGAGGCCATGGCTTGAGGATGGAGAGACGTGAAAGTAAGCTACCATGGAGTTTATGGGGACCTGTAAGGCCTTGTAAAGATCTGCTCAGCTGTCTGCACAGGCAGACAGCTGTTTGTCCATTCTTTAGGTCTGAGTGCTGCAGGTCTCTGGAAAAAGAGACCTGTCTTCGCTTTGCAAGTTTCAGAGTTGCTCTACTGGTGAGGAATTTGCATACACTTGTAATGCAAATTGCTTAGCTGCTTCCTTTGATGGCTTGCAGTATAAATACCTTTTGCTCCCAGAATTCCTTGCTGGTCATAATGGTTTGTTCCTGCTAACTCACCTGGAGTATCAGCCTTGCTATTGTTTGCTAACATTATCTTAGAGTAATTCCTTGGGACTGCACTAGGCATCCCTTCTAGTGCAGTCAGGTTGTATTATCTGTATTGCGTTTGTACTGTCTCTCTGTTGCGATTGTCTTTTCGCCAGCGGCGGTCGACAGGAATTCATTCTGTCTGTCTGGGAGTGTAGGCCAGAGCTGTGGTTGCTACTGGCTGCTCCATCTGCCTGTCTGTCTGGATCGTATCCTCCCTAGTGGTAGTGGCGGTCGTTCCTTCTGTATTCAGTCTGGGAGTGTAGGCCAGAGCTGCGGTTGCTACTGGCTGCTCCCTCCGTCCGTCTGTCTGGATCGCATTCGCCCTAGTGGTAGTGGCGGTGCTTCCTTCTGTATTCTGTCTGGGAGTATAGGGCAGAGCTGCGGTCGCTACTGGTTACTCCTTCTGTCTGTCTTGTCTGGACGAACGCTTGCTGTAGGCTCGGTGAGGTAACCGTTTAGCAAGCGTTCGCGTTCTCTTTTAGTTTTGTGTTTCATTGGTTAGTTAGGGTTGGCGTGCTTTGTCTCAGTTGCGCTTTTCGTGCGGAGACCGCGCCATTAGCGTGCTTTGTCGCTGTTGCGCTTTTCGTACGGCAACCGTGCTTAGGAGGTACGTTTGTTATTTTCCTTAGCGTTCTGATCGTTGTTGCTTGCTGTGCCTATCTTGCTACTCTCGTGCTCAGTCTTGTGTCACTGTTGGCAATCGCCAATCTTGCGATTGCATTCATACTTGGTTTCTGTTGTTGTGTGTTCACCGTCGCCGGGCATCTGTGGCAGTGCAGAGGGGTTGTTCCTCTGCACTCCACAGCTCCATCTGCCGGTGGGAATTTCCCTCTACTAGTGCATAGCACCAAGCTGGGTTCTGTCCTTTTATATGCTTGTGGAGGATTTCCGCAGTGTCAGCGCACACCCTGTTCGCTGACCACGGAAATAATTCCCCAATCGTTACAGGCCTCTTTTTTATAAGAGGCTGAAGGTGATGTATCTATCAGTTGTCAGCTTCGTCTGTGTACCAGCTGGACACTTGCTCCTGTTCGGTGCAAGTGGTAAAGAGACAGCCCCCCCCCCCAAAAAAAAATATAGTCAGCTGGGAGGCTGAACTACTTGACAAGTGTACAGTAGGGATCGACGAACATAACAGTTTTGGGTTCGCAAATTTTAGCCTGATAAATCGCAAAACAATTGTTTGCAGCGAGCTTTGTTGACTTTAATGGCAGCCGAGCTTCTAAAACCTTCAGGTCAATTCTGTACACTTTTTCAAAAGAAATTATGACTGTAGTGTCCAAAAGCCTGGACAGTTATGGCAAAGGCTGGATAGTGTAATGGTTAAGGGCTCTGCCTCTGACACAGGAGACCTGGGTTCAAATCTAGGCTCTGCCTGTTCAGTAAGCCAGCACCTATTTCAGTAAGGAGTTTCTTGGGCAAGTCTCCTTAACACTGCTACTGCCTATAGAGCGCGCCCTAGTGGCTGCCTCGCAAGCGCTTTGAGTCCGACAGGAGAAAGGCGCTATACAAATACTGCCATTATTATTATTATTATTATTAAAGGGGAATGAATGGAAAATTAGTCGCCAAAAATACATATTTTCCACAAATGCTTTTTTAATGGTTATTTTTTAAACACATTTTAATAGCCGCTGACTTAAGCAGCTAATAGCATAGCTCCCATACCTGCCAGAATCATCACATTCGCAGGGTATGTTAAGGAGAACAGTAGTAAAACAGAAAAATAATTCTCAAAGGGACCATGTAGTTTTTGAGAAATATTTTTTTAAAGTTACAAGAGGACATTTTTTTTTTTTTTGTTAAGGACAAATTCATCAACCTATCGATAGTGTGTATTTACATGTATCAAAAGAAAGATCAGTGAATTTCATGCTGGGGTTTCCAAGTGTTCAGCATGCATGGCATAATGACCACCTGGAAACCCAGTGTAATTAGGCAGCACGGTGGCGTAGTGGTTAGCTTTCTCGCGTTGCAGCGCTGGGTCCCTGGTTTGAATCCCAGCCAGGGCACTATCTGCAAAGAGTTTGTATGTTCTCTCCGTGTCTGCGTGGGTTTCCTCCGGGCACTCCGGTTTCCTCCCACATTCCAAAAACATACAGATAAGTTAATTGGCTCCCCCTAAAAATTGGCCCTAGACTACTACAGTACTTACACTACATAATATAGACATATGGAAATGGTAGGGATTAGATTGTGAGCTCCTTTGAGGGACAGTTAGGCCTGGAACCCACTGAAAGCAGCAAACGCAAAACGCAACCGCTAGCGTTTTGTCTGAGCGGTTTGCAAGCGGATTCATGTGTGTTTTTGGTCATGTTTTGCAACATTGTATTTTTTTGCCCAGCGGGTGCGTAGCGTTTTGCGTTTTGCGTTTTTATCCTGATTGGTCCTGTGAATTATTTATCATTTTGTTACAGTGTGCTGAACCGCAAAACGCTAGCAAAACCGCTCAGTTTAGGTTTTGCTGAGCGTTTCCGCTAGCGGTTCAATACTTTACATTGAAGCGCTAACGCTCCCAAAATGCTGCAGGTCCTGCGTTTGCGTTTCTGAGAAACGCAAACGCTCCTGTGGAAGTTGCCCCATCCATTAACATTAGCCCAGCGTTTTGGCAAACTGCTAGCGTATCGCAGTGCTGCCAAAAGCGCTCCTGTGGGTTCCAGCCCTTAGTGACAAGACAATATATATATATATATACACACTGTACAGCGCTGCGTAATATGTCAGCGCTATATAAATACCAAATAATAATAATAATATATAATATTGCCGGGGATCACTATACAGTCGCAATATGGCTGTATAAGGATCCCTGGCAATGATACCCATTTTTGGGACAATTAAAAGCTAAAATGACATGAAGTCCCCCCTCCCAAGCCTCTTTTACCCCTTGTCCCCCATGCAGGCTGCAATAGCCAGAATATGGAGCCTGAGCCATGTGGGGCTCCACACCATGAGCTATACTGGCCTGCATGGTCCATGGTATGAGGGGGGTGGGGCTTTGGAAGAGAGGGGCAGCCAAGCTCCCCCCTCTACCCTAGAGCCCTTGCCTAATCCATGGACAAGGGGCTCTTCCCCACCTTTGGTGCCCAGGAGGAAGGGGGCTGCCGATGCCCTGGAGGTGGTTCATGGTGACACCTCGGAAGAAGGGGACTCCCAGATGCCTGCCCCCTCCCCAAGTGAAATAAGTATAGTGGTACTGAGTACCCCTTACCCATTTCCACAAAGAATTAAAATGAAATAAAAACACAACAATGACTTAAGTCCTTTAATGTTCTTAATTAACTTTACTCACCTTTAATTAACGTGGACCTGAACTCTTGCACAGAACAGAAAACAGAGAAATGCACCTTGCATTTAGAGAGTTTAGCCTCTCTAATTCCCCCTCATCTGTGACTAATCATCACTAAATTTGATCTCTTCAGCTGTGTCAGCTCAGGAATCTCCTCTGCCAGGGCAAAGCTGCTAATTTGTAAACACAGGATGTTAACCCTATGTCTGCTCCATGAGAGCAGGAAGTAGACATTGCAGAAGTATTGCATCATCTGTAACAAATACATGTTTTTTCTTTAAAGGTTTTTATGCTGTTGAGTATCTTTTATAGCAGAGAGTTCTGAGTTCAGGTGCACGTTTAATGTTCTCACACAATATCCTCGGAAATGATAGAATGCTGGAGAGGGTAGGCTGAGGCTCCAGCAGCTTCAGGACTATGCAACTGATTGCCTCTGTCAGAAAATATATGGGGAGAGAGATGATGGAGTTAACCACTAGAGATGGCCCGAACGGTTCCCGGCGAACTTCCGTGGTTCGCGATCGCGGCGAAATGGGAACCTTTACGGAAGTTCGGTTCGCCCCCATAGTGCACCATTAGGGTCAACTTTGACCCTCTACATCACAGTCAGCAGGCACATTGTAGCCAAAAAGGCTACACTCCCTCCCCTTATACTCACTCGTGTGCCTGCAGTAAATAGAGAAGGGACAGCTCCTGCAGTGCAGACTCTCTCATAGGGAAAGATTAGTTAGGCTCTTGTAGGCTTGTTAGCTTGCTCCTTGCTGATTCTTATTGCTAAAATAGCACCCCCACAACAGCTCTTTTGAGAGGTAATCTTGTTCTTGTGATCTATTTTTTTTTCTGTGTGTCCCACTGACACTTGTGTTGCATAGACAACCTAGATAATCCATACTGTGTGTGTGCCACTGCCAGGCCCAGCACATTCAGTGACTACCTGTGTGTGCGACAGGTGCACATTAGTAATACCCAGGACTGCATATGCCTACTACTGGTTGTTCACAGTACACCCACCTACCTACCTGAGCGCATGCAGTGTGATATACCACTCCATGCATACCTGTTAACTGCACCTGTGTGACTGACTGCACATTGTATTGGTCAAGTCAGTGCATACCTTTCACTTTATCCTCCCCAATATGGACAAAACAAAAGGCAGAGCTGCAACAACAAAACAAAAGGCATGTACATGTGCCAATTCCCCTTCGTGATCATTACCTTGCCGCGGTGAAGGGGCTTGCGTATCACAATGAAGCAATGACCGCTGACTATATGAGTGTCTCGGGGGGGGGGGGGGGGGAGGCACACCCAAGATAATAAGGTCGTTGCTTTATTGTGGACAGACCAAATTTGATCAGCTGGACAATCACCTCAGCCCGGCTACCATATGGGCTTGAAAACCGCCACGGCCTGCACTCTCGCCATAGTGCGCACCAGTCCAGCACCGCCGTCACAACACAAACAGCTGTTTGCGGTGCGTTACACAGTGAGTTTGGGGTGTCAGTGTGAAGCAGTACTCTAATTACACTCCCTGATTGATGTATACACATGCAAGATGTTTTAAAGCACTTTACGCCTGCAATTTAGCATTCAATGTGATTTCTGCCCTTAAAACGCTGCTTTGCGTCAAATCCAGATTTTTCCCCGGGACTTTTGGCATCTATCCCACTCATCCATACAAAAACTCTAGTGTTAGACCCCTTGAAACATCTTTTCCATCACTTTTGTGGCCAGCATAAAATTTTTTAGTTTTCCAAGTTTGTCTCCCCTAGTATCGCGGGTGTCACCTCGCTTTTTCAAAATTCATGCAAGGTTTTTTTATGGGCTCTTTGTCTTAATTGTTTTTAATTTGTTTGGATTATCAATAGCGCTATGTTAATTAATTACTTTTGATTGACCATGTGTTAATAAAGATCAGCTATACATTTATTAAGCAATACAGTTGAGTGGTGCCTGTTCCAGGGTTTCTTTCCTCTTCTTTTTGAATATATGCTAATTGACCCTAGAACACTCAAATTTACTGGTTGTGCGGATGCTTGCTTGACAAAATGGTAAAGGCAATGAGGAATGACTATTTGCATCTATATTCTAAACAACAATTCAAGAACCACGCAAATCTATATTATATTTTCTCAGAATTATATGTGGCACATATGGATATTTTTTTTTTATTTAAAAGTAAATCTGCTAAGCAGAAGTATTTTTAGCTTTCAGGCTAAATCTTTAAAAATGTTACTGTAACCTGCTGTAGAGTTTTCCAACACAGTGTAAGAATAACATGCTTAATTCAGTCTCAGGCAATATATTTCCTAAACTCATATATTGCATTTTCCAGTGCAAGAACCAAATAAGTCTCAGACCACGATGTGCTTTTAAATAAAATTTTAACCAATATTTAAAAATTTAAATATGCTGTGGATACCAGAATTTAGGCCTATTAAAACCTGAAAATAATATATTAACCAATATTAATACTTAAATGTGCTGTACATAGTCAAATCCAGACTTGATCGAGTTTGTCTTGTGATTAACATCCCCACTAAAGTAACTACAGCCCATCTAACAGCAGGTGGTTCATCAGTGCAAGGATACCATAGGTACTTGGTCGATGATGATGTAAATGCTGAACCAAATAACCAGCTGCCACAGGTTCCCACTCCATAGTGGATCAACAGCCCAGAATATGTACATGCCTCGGCGCTTGGGCTGTGTAACCCTCCTCTGTGGTGCCTGCAATCACCCAGTGCTCACAAGAGTGATGTGGCCACCTCCAAGGTACAAAAACCACAGTCAGGCCGGAAACCCACTAGGAGCCATTTCTAATCACTAGTGATTTGAAAAAGCTCTTGCTAATGCACTGTAATGCTATGGGGGATTTATAAAATCAAATTTCTGAAGTGGGATCACACCCACAGCATTACATTAGCAAGAGTTTTCAAATCGCAAATCGCTCAGAAAATCGCTCCTAGTGGGTTTCTGGCCTGAAGCTATACTTAATTGCACAGTAGGGTACTCTTTAATAAAACCGCACAAGATAAATTCAATTAAAACAGCAACTCACATTGAGGGTCCATGCACACTGGACCCTCTTGCAGGAAATTGCATATACAGGTATTGCACCAATACCAAAGTAAAGTGCACTTTAAAACCACTGCCACTATTGGCATATCAGGAAAGATTGCCTGCTCTCCAAAGGTGTTAACTTTTTGGTTAGGACATACTCCAGGGAACTTCAATCAAAGAAATTGGGGTGCTTTTGTAGAAAGAAGATTAAAAGCCTTTGCCCACCTTTAATGGCAGCCTGGGTTAATGATGGAAAGAATTTCACTTCCTTTCTATTGTTCTCATAGATGTCACAAAGATCAAGATATTAACCACTTCACCTGCAGGGGGTTTTCTCCTTAAAAAAACAGAGCAATTTTCATCTGTCAGCGCTCCTTTCATTAATTTGCCTATAACTTTATTACTAGCTATCACAACAAAACAATCTATATCTTTTTTTTTTTCGGCACCAATTAGGCTTTCTTTGGGGGGGGGGGGTACTTTTTGCTAAGAATTATTTTATTCTAAATGTGTTTAAACAGGAGAAAAAAAACATCTCAGTTTTGGACAATTATAGTTTTAAAATAATACATGCTACTGTAATTAAAACCCACACATTTTATTTGCCCATTTGTCCCGGTTAATGCAACATTTAAAATTTTTCCTTAGTCCAATGTACTGTATATGAGAAATGAAGCTGGCACACCTTCCTGTTCTGGGTGCTTGACGTGTGGTAAGGCAGTACCACTAAATTAGCATGAAGCTGTCAGCACACCAGTCTTTAATTTATGATGCAACACACATTTTATTGTGCAATATTCCACGTAATATCCGACAATTGTCGCAGGATCCCCCTTTCTCAAGGCATGTGGCATAATACAAATGCACAAATTATTTATTATGCCACATGATTGTCTGGTATATATAGTGTCTTAATTTGTGCATTTGTATTATGCCACATGCCTTGAGAAAGGGGGACCCTGCATGGCCCCCGAAACAATTGTCGGATATTACGTGGAATATTGCACAATAAAATGTGCATTGCATCATAAATCAAAGACTAGACTGACGTATTCTACAGCTTTAGTACAATGTAGGATGCCAATATTTTATTTGGAAATAAAGGTGCATTTTTTCAGTTTTGCATACATCCTTAATTACAAGCCCATAAGTAACAGTAATATACCCTCTTGGCATACATATTAAAGTTCAGTTCCTAAGGTAACTATATGTATTTTTTAATGTATTTTTTTGTATTTTTTTTTCAAAAACATTTTTGGGGTAGCTATTGGGAAGTGTGGGAGGGAAGAGGTTAATTTTAAATGTTAAAAAGGTATTTTAACCACCCTGGCGTTCTGATTAAATCGCCAGGGTGGCTGCGGGAGGGTTTTTTTTAAATAAAAAAAAAACTATTTCATGCAGCCAACTGAAAGTTGGCTGCATGAAAGCCCACTAGAGGGCGCTCCGGAGGCGATCTTCCGATCGCCTCCGGCGCCCATAATAAACAAGGAAGGCCGCAATGAGCGGCCTTCCTTGTTTTGCTTATATCGTCGCCATAGCGACGAGCGGAGTGACGTCATCGACGTCAGCCGACGTCCTGACGTCAGCCGCCTCCGATCCAGCCCTTAGCGCTGGCCGGAACTTTTTGTTCCGGCTGCGCAGGGCTCAGGCGGCTAGGGGGGCCCTCTTTCGCCGCTGCTCGCGGCGAATCGCCGCAGAGCGGCGGCGATCAAGCAGCACACGCGGCTGGCAAAGTGCCGGCTGCGTGTGCTGCTTTTTATTTGATAAAAATCGGCCCAGCAGGGCCTGAGCGGCGACCTCCGGCGGTGTTGGACGAGCTGAGCTCGTCCAGACCGCTCAGGTGGTTAATGAAAAAAAAAGTGTGTAGATGTAGTTTTACTATTTGGCCACAAGATGTCCCGCGCATACCTTCCCTAGGCATTGTATCACTACGCAAAGAGGAAGTAATGCATGGATTTGTAAGTATTGTTTTTCGTGAATGGCGGCGCTGTTTAATAGACAGTTTTTTTCTGGTAAAATTGCACTCATTTCTTGTCTTGCTTATGGCTATCACAACAGAAAGGAAGTAAGAGGAAATCCCTCCAGTGGTGACAAAAAATAGAGGAGAAGAAGAAGGAAGAAGGAAGGAAGGAGGAGGAGGAGGAGGAGGAGGAGGAGGAGGAGGAGGAAAAGAATCATTATTTTAATATTGTTTCCTAGTCTACCTAAAACTATATAAAAAAAAAAGTTTCAAGTGGGGTTATGCTTTAAACACTGGCACCCTATGCTGAGAGTTAATATCACTAAATCTCAGGGCCAAAATAGCACAGTGTGGCTCTGTGAAGCTACTGCCACTATGGGCTTGATTCACTAAAGGGTGCTAACAGTTAGCACGCCTAAAAGCTTTGCACGTGCAAACTAGGGTGCTAAGTAATTTGCATGGCAAAGCTGTCACTGTTCGCGTGCCTATTTAGTGCACATAAACGTTTGCGCGTGTAAGGTTTTACACGCACTACTTTGCGTGCAAAACTAGCTGCTTTGCATGCAAAGTATGCTTATCACACTACTTGGCACACGACGCCGATGATTTTGCACGTGAAGTAGTGCGCATAAAACTTTCCACGCGCAAAACTTTATGCACACTAAGCTTTACGCGCGCAAACTCTTAAGCGCGTATTAGTGCGTGAAAAGGCAGTTTGCACGTGATAAGCAGCTTTTCACTGGCGTGCTAACACTTAGCACGCTTTTGTGAATCAAGCCCTATGTGCCTGTGCATACTTTCAGAGCATCTTATATACACATGGGGAGTATCCATTCTCCATAATAAGGAGTATTCTTCTGCAGCCTTCAAAGACTTGCACTTTCTCTGCACCGTTTTACTATTTTTAATGGATTTTGAATAAAAGAGCTACAGTATGTTTTAAGAGCTGTAATACTTGAAGGTGCTGACCCTTCTTTGAAGTTTGCACGATACCGTCTGAGGGCTACGCATGTGTGAAGCCTAGCAGATCTGTCTTCCTTCAGTCCTTATGCCCCAATCACCACGCTCTTCACCTATAGAGGCCCCCACGTGAATGGGAAACAGAGTTATGTCTTCCCGACTACGGTTACCCCCAGGACCTTGTCATGCAAAGTATAAGGACTGAGGCCGGGAAGGCAGAAGTACCACCAGAACCAGCAAGTACAGGCAAAGAGTCCAGACAGTCTGAAGAAGAGTAAACTCATGTCCAGTAACATTCCAGGGTCATACACAGGAGATCAGAAATCTTGCAGTACACAGGAATTAGGCAAGATCAGGGTCAGAAACAATCCAATGTCAGACCAGGTAGCAATCCGCAGGAGTAATCCAAGTCCAGGCAATGGTCACAACAGAGATCAATAGTAATCAAAGTGCACCCAGCAGCTAGTGAAACTAACACTATCAGGGGCAATTAATGAGTATTCAGGAGAAGCTTATATAGCACAGGAAGCCACAACTCCCAGTAGCAGCTAGAACCACTTCCTGCACATCATGCATGTAAAGCAATGAGTTAGTGCAATCAGCATCTGCAACGTAATGCATAGGAGGAATAAGTGATCACATGCATCCACCTCTTAGCGCGAACCCTATGAGCAGCTTCCTGCATGTCTGCAGAAATGCAGGGAACTTTGTCTTGCAGAGCCTGCCCAGTGTACTTGTCAGACTGAGCAGGAGAAACCAGCACATCTGCAGGTGAGCTGAGGTTGCCATCTGCAATCTTAGAGGGAATCAAGCTTTCACACTGGCTTCCTGAACTGAAGGAATCATCACAGACTTGTAAAGCAGGTGAGTTCATAACCGCATGCTTTTTCATGGTCTGAAGCTACACATGTGGCACTTGTATCAGCCATCACACAATCAGGTAGTTTCATCAAAGTGTAGTAAGGCTACCACACACAAGCAGTGGGCATAAATTAGCATCCGCATGCTATGCGCAGTCCTGGCAGCCTATTGTGCGCTCTTTAGTAACGGCCAATCCTTCTAAATGCTGCACAATAGTGACGTAGCGTGACTGATAATTTGTTGATTAACGTAGTGGCGACCGCGCTAGTGAAGTATCGCGGTCGCACTCTGTCAGAATTGCATGGCACTTAGAAGGATTGGCCATAACTAAAGAGCACACTCTATGTTGCCAGTGTGCGCGCACTAATTTATCCCCTGTTGCTTGTGCGCGGCAGGTTTACCACACTTTGGTGAATCTACCTGCTTGATCCAAAAATGAATGCCAAGTTGAGCCATTAGCGGCCACAGCAGAAAAAAAGTCAAAGTGCTAGAGAAGCCATCACAGTCTTCTGATGTCAATACCATTGAGCCTCTTTGGGAATACCTCAAACATGCAATCCATGCAAGAGAACCCATCGATCTACAGCTGGCACCTGGAGGCTTTCAGCTTAGAAAAAAAAAAGACCTACCTCCTGAGAAAAACACAGCCTTATCCACTTTAGTACAAAAGATGACATGCTGTTATTGATGTCAAAGGGATGATGAACAATATTAAGGTCTCAGGATATGCAAACCTTAAAGGACAACTGTAGTGAGAAGAATATGGAGGCTGCCATATTTATTTCCTTTTAAACAATATCAGTTACCTGGCAGCCCTGCTGGTCTATTTGGCTGAAGCAGTATTTGATAAACACCAGAAACAAGCATGCATCAAATTTTGTCCGATCTGACAATAATGTCAGAAACACCTGATCTTCTGCAAGCTTGTGCAGGGCATTTGGCTAAAAGTATTAGCGGCAGAGGATCAGCAGGACAGCCAGGCAACTGGTAATGGTAAAAATGAAATAAATAGGGCAGCCTCTATATCCCTCTCGCTACAGTTGTCCTTTAAGTAAGTTTTGTTTAATGGTTGTGCTAATCTGTGATGCTTTATAATAGGATTTGTAAATTAAATAGGTTTGCCTGATGAGATGGTACGCATCTTACAAATTCTGCCAGAGTATACATGCTTATGAACACAACTGTATAAGCTGGTTTTTGTTTTTCAAATTAAGTCTAGTATCCAGGATAGGAGCCTTGAAACAGATATATCAAAACTTACTTGAAAACTGTTAATGTTTTGAGTTAGGCAATAAATGGTTAATCTTCCTTCAAAACTTTTCAGCTTTAACTTATGGCTAACAAGGTTCATTACTCTATGCCCGCAGACACTGTTGACGAGATTCCTCCACCCCACTACCTCATCTTTCTTCCTGCCTTGTTAGCCACTGCTGATCTTTTTGACACAAGAGCTCATCCAGGACAGTTGTGTCCCTCAGGGCAATTCCAAGCCAATTGCATCACTTCAAAGGAAACCTCATGTTGCCCTTGATGACTTCATAATTTCTCTCAATTCATCTTATAATTGACAAAACACTTCGGCATCTGGCAAGCAAAATAAATTGGCATTATTGTTAATATCCCCTATAGCAATTCATTAGGCAGTTATATACACTTGATTTGCACCTGGACATTTTATCAGAGTATTTTTTTCTTCCAAATCAAATTGGTCAGCTTTGGTGTGTAAGTTTGTTAGGACAAACATCTTTCTGAACTCTAGTTAAGTATTTTTCAAATTAAGCGACCAAAACCAAATCTGAATGAAATCAATTGTACATAAGTGTTAGAGATTTAACAAAAAAAGTCACATTGTTTCTTTGCACAGAGCCTCAACAAATTAAATTTATAGATAAGATCTCCTCCAAGAAATTTATTTCTCGAAGAAAAAAAAAACGAAAAAAACATATCCAGTGTAAATCATCTTTTGTCTCAAAGAATGTGACCTTCAAATCTCTTTCAAGCTGTTTTACTACATACGCCTGGTTCTAGCCCTGCAGATGGAAATCTGAAAGTCAACAAGTGAAGGACTGACATCCTGAATAAATCTCTAGTGCACCTAAGTTCCATCTCTATGCGTTGTGAAGTTTTTCCACAAGTGCAATGTCTATTTAGCATAGTTTCTGTCAATAAAATATACATGAATGTAGCACCGAAATGGAAACATGACATTGCTGAATTTTCAGTGTGACAATATGCATCAAACAGTTCAAATTGAACTTCACTCTTGGGGGGAAGGTGTGTAAACTTTATTCTACAGCTTCAAATGCTTTTTTCTGCTGTAAAAGAGTTGAAAGTACTGTAGGAGAGAAACGTATGTCAATATCAGTAAGCTGTTAGTTATTTTATGTCACCAACTTCTATAAAGTGATGTTTCAGTGTGAGGATGCCTGCAATCACACACACACACACACACGCAAAGTAAATCTCAAGGAAATAACCCATGCTTGAAGAAATAAAATGCAAATTACACATTCTAAAATGTTTTTAGTTGTCCCTGTCCTTGAGGCTTTCCATCCAAAAAGGCCATTCACATGCAGAAAAACCTTCCTCTAGGTGAGATTTGAAACACTAGGGCCCATATGCAGTTAACTGTTTCTCCTAGGAGATAATGTATTTTTTGGACTATAAGACTCACTTTTTCTCCCCCAAAAGTGGGGGGAAAAATCACTACGTCTTATAGTCCAAATGCAGGTAGTTCCTAACTTGTGTAAGCCTGCCAATACGGACTTCCAACCAGCTGCAATTTTGGGGAATATATTGTGCCCATGCAGAGGAGGACAGGGGGACAAATGGAGTACACAGGGGGACACAAAGGGGCATAGAGGAGGACACAAGGAGGACAGAGGCGGACACATTTTGGGCAGAGGATGACACAGGGAGAGACAAGAGGTACAAGGGCATGAGGTACAAAGGGGACCCAATTCACAAGATGCCCCTTCATCATGAATGCACCAGATTTAGTATTTTCTTTTTCCTCTGGTTTTTGTCCTCTAAACCTAGGTGCGTCTTATAGTCCGAAAAATATGGTAATTTTTCATCTTCTCTTAAAATAATTTTCAGCACTTTACAATGGAAAAAAATACCAAAAAGTAGGTTAGGTGAAAAAGTACTGTCACAATTATTCTGAGGATTGTCTTTTGCTAGTTTGGGGCATAAAAGACATATTATTGACAGGTTGTGTAAATATCACCTAGGAGAAAACTCAGGAAAAAAGTTAATTGCATGTGGGCCTAGGTGTTAAAATATTATCATCAAGTACATCAATACCTAGAAATAGCAGCCTACAAATTATTATATATTAAATAATATTTTAAATCCAAAAAATATTTGGTGTGACCAGTGCCACTGTTTGAATTTAAAGGGAATCCATATCCGTAAATAAAAGAGCCCCTGTGGGTACTTACCTCTGGAAGGTGAAGCCTCTGGATGCTAAAGAAGCTTTCCCCCGTCCTCCTCAGTGAAGGGGACACAGCGCTGGGATTCCCCTAGCCCCCCCCTCCCCAAGGACCTCCTTGTGCCCGATATGGTCCACTCTATTGAGCAGGCACAAGCCATATGCGCCTGCGAGGTACAATAGACCCAATCCAGCTTGGCCATCTCTGCTGGAGCCCAAATGGAGAGCCACTTCTAGTGTTAATTTTACTGAGTAGCTACTCTATATCAAAATTTAAAATGAGACAGTTGTGACCATGGGAGAGGCGGGTTAACATACCCATGTCTCATGCAATGCGTCCTGAGTTGCATCTCACGTTACGTTCCACATCGCTTCCATGCTTCCTCCAACACGGAAGGAGGAAGCATAGGCGTGTCAAGGGATGAGACGTGAGAAGCGGCGTGGGCTATACTGAATCAGATGGTGGGTAGGTTAACCCCCCCTCTCACAGTCACAAATGTCTCATTTAATTTTCAATTCCGTGTAGCTATGAGGAGTACAAAGCTACTCTAAAATCAACACTAGCTGCTACTGTGCATGTGCGCAGCGGCAATTATAAATATTTTTGGCACTGAATCTGGATGGCTGAGCAGTACGGAGGAGGCCTCTTTAGGATCCAGAGGCTTCCCCCTCCTGGGGTACGCACCCCCCATGGGGCTTTTTTATTCTTTTACACAGATTCTCTTTAAAACAATGTATACGGTCCCAGGTACATGTACACTTAGTAAATGATTTTGCTTGCATATAGTTCAGCAAGTGATTATTAAATTACATCAAACAGGAGCTTATACTCGACAATATAGCAATACAGCATGTAAATGAAATAGTTTAATCAAAAAGAACCACCCGTATAGGAGAAACTGGGTGAGAAAAATCCATGCTCTCGTAATAAGGTGATAGAAATTTCCAGGCCAGTACATGTGTTTCTATATGTACTGTCCAAGCTTTCTTATAGGAGCCAAAAATCCCAGGAAACTCTGAAAAAAGCACAATGGTTGGCCAAGAAAACAAAGCAACAGCTGAAGACACACACAATCAGTAGATGTCCTATGATATCATTAGTTTAGACCTTACACAAATAAACTAGACCCAGGTACACCTACCTAAAGTCTTGAGCACCCAGGCCTATAGCTCTAAAAGTTTTGCAGAAGGCTCAGAGAGCAGTACAAACAGGCAACACAGGTTGACGAAGCTCCAATGGGTGCAAAACTCATAGATGGCTGTCCTCTATGTGGTGGGAGGTCACCTAGCTCTGCCAGCAGCAGGGGATCACTATCCTTGTGCTGCATATGAACTTGGCATCATTAGCATTTTCCTGTATGCACAGTAGCATACCAACATTTACAAACTGAGGGGGAGGGCGACCAGTGGTCTATACTACTTGAGATGGGTAAGAGGTACATCATGCTGTGACTGCCTGTACTCACTTTGTACTATCCTGGCCAGAGAATTAGTTTAGTTAGGCCACTTATTGGCAGTGGAGATGCTTGGGGATAAGCAGATTCCTTAATAAGTTAATCCACAGAGTTGTAATGGTCATCCTATTGGATATCCATAATTGTCATCCTATTGTATATGCTCATCTATACAAACACATTCAACATCCACCGCAGGGTGCTGCAGTATTTTGGATGATAATATTAAAGTTATGTTTGCTGCATTTTCATTTGAGGAACTTCCATTCATTGGATGGCTACAAGGGAACATTATTTGTTTTGTTTGTGATGCAGATGAGAGATTTATTCAGTAAAAGTGGAGTTATACTTTGGGGGTCCGTTTACACTTGATGCAATGCAATTTGTAGCAGCAAAATGGCATGCACTACACTATTAGGCCTGGAACCCACTGAAATCTGCAAACGCAAAACGCAACCGCTAGCGTTTTGTCTGAGCGGTTTGCAAGCGGATTCATTCGCGTTTTCGGTCACGTTTTGCAACAGTGTATTTTTTTGCTCAGCGGTTGTGTAGCGTTTTGCGTTTCGCGTTTTTATCCTGATTGGTCCTGTGAATTATTTTTAATTTGGTTACAGTGTGCTGAACCGCAAAAACGCTCAGTTTAGGTTTTGCTAAACGTTTCTGCTAGCGTTTCAATACTTTACATTGAAGCGCTAACGCTCCCAAAATGCTGCAGGTCCTGCGTTTGCGTTTCTGGGAAACGCAAACGCTCCTGTGGAAGTTGCCCAATCCATTAACATCAGCTGAGCGTTTTGGCAAAACGCTAGCGTATCGCAGCGCTGCCAAAATGCTCAAAAAACGCTCTTGTGGGTTCCAGCCCTTAGACACACTTTAGTATATGTGGAGACTGCGTTGACAGGGAAATCAGAGGCAACCTGCCTTCAAAAAGTCACACCCTTCAGTCACGTGTACAAAGCTGGACAGGAAGTACATCATCTGAATATCTGCATCTGCATATCACAACAAATGCAGCAACATTTAAAAATGTGCACGTTACTATTGACTTTAATTGCTTGCAGTGCCACGCATGGTAACCCACCACAGCTTTTGCATGAGCTGGACACCTTTGTCACATTGCAGAAAGTGTGTTATGTTCCTTTGGCTTCAGTGGCCAGTAGGACAAGGTACGGTAGGGCGAGGACAGCACGTGATGCAATGTGGTGAGTGTGAAAGGGGCCTAAAAGTAACCCAATGTAAGAGATATATGAAGGCGGACATATTTATGTCCTTTTAAACAAAGCAAATTGCATGGCTGTCCTGCTGATCCACTGCCTCTAATACTTTTAACCATAGACTTAGAACAAGCATGCATATCATATGTTTCTTATAAAAATTTGACAAGATTTGCTGCTTGCATGTAATTCACACACTACTGACCAGAAAGATCAGCTGGACTGCCGGGCAACTGGTATTGTTTAAAAGAGAATACATATAGCAGCCTCCATATGTCTCTCACCCAGTGCCTCTTTGAAATATAAAGAGCAGGTTAGCACTCAAGCAGCTTGATACTTATTTGCTTGCCTCCCAGTCCACTCAAAATTAAAGCCCCATGGACACGATGTCATACAGTTTTGCGGAAAAAGTTATGTGATGTCAACAATAATTTTACAGAAATGGAAAAAAACTCTATAGACATGCACTTACATTAACCTTTACTAAAACTAGAAGTTTATGAATAAATCAATTTCTGTACGATGCTGAGGGCTTTTGTGTGCCCTTTTGTAATGCTATTAGTAGCTCTTATACAATTAGAGGTTTTAAAATTAGTCTTCATTTGTCATTTCATCTTTTCTACAGAAAAAGAAAAATTAGTTTTTAGCTTGACAGCATCATTTTTTTTCTTCCTTTAAGTGAACAGAGGTCTTCTATAAAACTACAAATAGAAGTCTGGTTTACTAATGATCGCCGGAGATTGAGAACCGTTGGAAAAGACTGCTTAACCTGCAAACCTGGCTTGTCAAAGTGTTTCTGCTATTATGAGGAAAGTGTTTGCAACCTTAATCTTGAAACCCTTTAAAGACCTGGGTCACACTTGCCCATGCAGAGAAGCATCTGTTTTCTGCTATGTGGATTTTTTCCTGCATTTGTGGTTTTTCATGTAAGTTACATAAGTTTTAAGTTTTTAAACATGTAAGTTACAAGTTTTTAAAGCATTTTTTAATGTGTTGTTTTTTAACAACTTAATGACAACCTGACTTATAAAAATGTCCTGCTAGAGCCTATTAATGGCTCCAGGACGTTTTTATAAGTCAGACAGTGCTGCTGCCGCTGTGCACGTGCTGGGAATGTGCAAGTGAAAATAGTGAAAAAAAAAAAAACACCAAAGAAATAAATACACCTTTATTTCCAAATACTATATTGTCGCCATACTTTGTACTAGGGACATCTTGTGATAACCAGGACAAATAGGCAGATAAAATGTGAGGGTTTTATGTACAGTAGCAGTGTTTATATTAAAACTATAGGGGATGAAATTGGAGAAATAGTGTATTTTTTTTTTTCATTTTGCCCTTGTTTTTCCTTTTAAAATGCATAGAAAATAATTACTGAAAACAAATATCAACCCCAAAAAGCCCAATTGGTGGTGAAAAACCAAGATATAGATTATTTCATTGTGATTACTGGTGATTAAGCTATTGGCAAATGATGGGATGAGCACTGAAAGGTGAAAATCGCTCTTGTCCGTTAGGGTAAAAAACGCTTTGGGGTGAAGTGGTTAATATTCATACTCAAGAAAAGAAATATATATATATTTTTTTTAAAGCATCAAAAATGTTTTATCCTCCATATGAAACCATTGCATGTAAAACATGTTGGTGCTGCATACAGTATGCAGAAATAATAAACGTGTTGAGTATTTATTCTCCACACCAAAAAACCTCATTGAAATATGCATACCAATGCATTTTTTGTGCGGCCCATACACTATCATTGTGCATTTTTGCATTCGTTTTCCACATGCAATTCTTTTTTTGTTTTTTTCAATAGTGTTTCTTGAGTTTTCTTTACATAAACAAAATTGTAGCATAACAATAACAGGCAGTGTAAATACATAATATAGCATAGAATAATGGAACCATTAGAGTAAACAGTATAAATCCTATAACAGATATAAAAACTTGAGCCTGACAGTATGTTGGTATGAGAGGTTTCCACTATCCTGTTGACAAAGTAAACCATATAATAGAAAAACATAACGGAATAGCCAATATGTTAGTATGCCAGGATGATGATTATAGGCTTTATCATGTAGAGGATCTTAAGTGGTCAGAGGTACCACATGTTAGAAGGGAATATTAGAGTTGGAACATCAACTTATAAACTTATAAAACAAGAGTCAAACTTAACAACCTAAGACCAAACCCACCCAATTGGCTCAGTCACTCAAGGCTGAGTGAGAGAGGTCTAAGCAAATAAAAAGAAACCAAACAAGAAGAATTACTGAAATCTAATTGGCCTCAATCTAAGATTTCTGAAAATATTACCCTCAAATAATGGAGCTAACATTAGCAGGAAAAACTTTGACCGGGACAAAAGAGGAGATAGGAAAGTGTCTCCATTTCTTAGAATTATTGATCCATGATTGGGGCATGGAAAAGCTGCATGATTTTACCTCTTGAGGACCACAGGTTTATACCCTCCTAGTGACCAGGCCATTTTTTTTTTACAAATCAGCGTTTCACAGCTTTAAGGCCTCTTTCCCACCAGGACGTTACATTTTAGGGGACGTTATAGGTCGCATAACGTGCCCCTAACGCAATGCCTGGTGGTGTTGGAGGAGGACTCTACCTAGAGCTGCGTTATGCAGCTCTTGGTGCGCCTTTTCTGTCCTATGCGCTGCGGAGACCACGCGATCGGAACACTCCGCATCACGTGGTTCCGCCAGCCAATCAGCGGCAGCTCTCGGAAGAAAACACTGCAAGTGCAGTGAATATTAATTAGCCATGTGACTAAGTACGAAAGCGGACTCTCCACTCCTCCTCTCCTGTAAAAAAAAAACCATTATTGAGCATGTGCACACAGTCTAAAGTGGCTAAAGCCACGTAGAACGCACAACATGCTGTCCTTTACCAGAACGACTGTAACGCAACGTGGGCACTGTGAACAGCCCATTGATTTTTCATTGCTGTGAGTTGGGCTGCGTTACAGGCTGCTGTAACATCAGCCTGTAACGTCCCACTGTGAAAGCAGCCTAACAGTTTATTGCTTGGCCATACAACTTACCACGCAAATGAATTTTACCTCCTTTTTCTTCCCACTAATAGAGCTTTCTTTTGGTGGTCTCCAATTGCTGCTGCGATCATTTTTTTATTATAATATTAGTATTATTATTATTATTAATAAAATATGATTGTTTTTTGTTAAAAAAAATCCTATTTCTATTATTCCCACCTCCCCCCTAAATTAGCCCTAGACTGCGATCCATACACTACACCACCCATACATAGACATCAGCCTATGTATGGGATCAGGATCTGAGCTGTTGGGAGAGACAGTTAAGTGACAAGGCTGTCCTCTGTACAGCACTGCGCTAGATCGCAGTGCAGTACAAATGATTATTAGCTTTTCTTGTCTTTATTATGGAGCTCAGCTGTTTTACTAGGAGGTAATGTGCACACAAGCGTTCCCTGCTAACCCCGTCTCCAGGACTTTGACGCCAATCGGCATTTGGCGGTCCTATGAGTGCTACTCTTCCACTGCCAATCGACACTAGGCGGTCGGGAGAGGGTTAACATTGTTTTGCTTCTAATCCTCTGTTCTAGCTTAAGATTACTACAGACATTAGACATCAGCAGATTAAATTTAATTGCCTCTGGATATTTCCAGGAAGTAGTGAGGAGTTGGACAGCAGCCATAAAGGCCCATTCCCACTAGAAGTGCTTTTCTGGGTGTTTTGCGATTGATTAGCATTTTTAAAATTGCACCCATTCACTTTCATTAAAATAGCAGTAAAACAAAAAATTGCTGCAATTTTCATGTATGTGATCGCGAAATCGCATCAATTTTTCAGCTATGTTTGCCGCAATTTTAATAAAAATGGATGGGAGTGATTTTAAAAAATGCTAATCAATCGCAAAACGCTCAGAAAAGTGCTTCTAATGTGAATGGGCCCTCAGAGTGTGACATAAGAGAGGTTGGGTAGATTTATCTTGTTTGTCTAGATCAATGAATAGGGAACGCACGCAATTCTAATAAAAGCGGCCCCTGCCAAAGGGTCCCTGTGGTAAGGAAAAAGCACTAAAAAGTCCCACACGTGACAGTGACTGCACCTACAGTACATTTTTCCTGATTGCAGGGTCATCCCTTTAAATCTGTAAGCTTAAATATTTTTACCTATAGTGATACTATATTCTAAAAGTATTTACACTTTTGTCTCTTAATCTAAGTTGGCACATTATTCAATGTGCATGCAAACATTTGACTAGTAAAATTTTACAGAAATGCAGAAATAGATTGATAGTTACACCAAGTAAAAGGAGAATACATGGCAAATAATATGCCACTTACCTAATTTTGGCAGTGAATATGGTACTTTGAAGTAATCTTCATAAAATTCCAAAAGTCTTTTTGTGATATTGAGAGCATAGTCCCCAGATCCTCTTCTGATGGCATCTGGCCGTGCATATAGTCTTACCTGGGTAGAGAAGAAACAGATGTTCAGTTTAGTAACATACAATAACTTATTTGTACATTGGTGTCATTTTGCCCACACTTCTGCATATTCTGGAGCGTTTCTGGTAATAGCAATGATGTTGCTAAATATTAGATATTTGGGGCCCAAACATACCACCCCCTAATAAGCTATCTGTGCCATTTGATATAAACAACAGTAAGACAATACCTGCTATTTAGTTAAACACAAAACATAAACAGATCAGTTAAGGTACTGGTGCAGTTTAGAGAGGTTACTGGTGGAGGGATGAAATTGCCAGCTGCCCCTTTGTCCCCTGCACTTATTTATATGTATAGTGCTGAAATAATGCCCTCTACCACCCACGGTAACTTAAAGGTATGATTTTGGGATGTGGGTGGAGTAGGCCCCTAGGTGAAAGGAGTATGGGAATATATTAGCACTGCTTACTTGTTTTCCCACATGTAATGGTAGGTTTGGTAGCACTAGCAATTAAGCATTGATGTTTGGATGCAGTAACCATGGAAAAAACATGTGTCCCCCATGTGTCTTATTTGGCTAGAGTGATTGCCAGATAATTATGTATGTGTATACAGTGCCCAAAAACATTTCAATATTACACATGGCATTGGCCAGATAAAATTAATTATACACATATCGCCATTGTCCAGACACATTGCTAGATCATTATACATGTGTCTACATTGCTCAAATTCACTGCCAGATCATTAAATATGTGTCCCAATTGCCCTGGTACATAGCCATGTCATTGCGCCCCTTCCCCTTTGCTCAGATACTTTTCCAGATCATTAAACAAGCGTCCCCATTGCTGCAGACATTTCCATCTTACTGCACACCTGTCCCCATTGCCCAGACATCAGCAGATAATTAAATACTGTATGCATCCCACACAGACTGCTCACAAATGCCAGTAAATATGCACACAAAGAAGCCAGGTGTCACCATGACTAATCAGCATTCGGGGACAATGCATCAACAGAATATAGGTAACAAAGTAAATCATGAAATTAGCTGAACTGGCCATAACCGAATATTCTCACCTGAGAATACCAGCATACATTTTAGGGTCTCCAAATTCTGTGAAGTAAAGCAAACCTGTAAAAATATTATACTTTGTTTTCTTATAATTCCTTCATGCATGGTTTCAATGTTATCTCTCTTTGACCTGAAATTCTCCCCCCCCCCCCCTCTATCTGTGTGGACAGACCCAGGCCTGAGTTGTGAAGTTGTTAATTGTGTTCGTCCCTTCCTGCCTCACTAAACTGCTTGTTTGTCAAATCATGTGATATTGGTGAAAGGATTTGTGGACATCTTTCTTCAATTAACATAGACCATCTTTTCCCAAGAGAGAGACCAGGGTTTTGTGTGTAGGGAATATTTCTGCTGGTTACTTGTAGGAACTAGTGATGGTCAAACTTGTCTGACTGACAGCAAACAGTTCCTAACAAATAAAGACTGTTCGCATTTTACCACATATTTTCTTGTCCTAATTTCACTGACTAGCAGTTAATAGCCCCCATACATGCTAGAATCACCAAATTTGCAGGAAACGTAAGGAGGGTTTAGATCAGGTAAGGTTTATTCAAGGACAATTAAAAAAAATAAAACATTTCTCGGGTCTCTGCCCACTTCCTCGGATCAATAAAGTGCCATAGGGAATGCAGTTTGCAGCCTAGAGGCCCCCCCCCCCCCAAAAAAAATGAACCCTAGTTGGCGCTTTGAGTCTGCCAGGAGAAAAGCATGATATAAATGTTCTGTGTCTTGTCTAGTTGTAGCAGATCCTGTACTTTTAAAACATGTGTAAAGGCTGGATTTCCCATAAGGCACATGCCTAGAATTACCTTTTTTAAGGTGGCCATAAACTGGTCGATTTGCCATCAGATTTGACCAACAGGTAGATCCCTCTCTGATCGAATCTGATCAGAGAGTGATCGTATGGCCACCTTTACTGCAAACAGATTGTGAATCGATTTCAGCCTGAAACCGATCACAATCTGTGGAGCTGCCACCCCCCCCCCCCCTCCCATTGCATACATTACCTGCTCCGGCCGGCGCGAGTCCCCTGGTCTTCTTCTCCGCTCCGGTCCCACCTTGCTCCGGCTACTGAACTTCCTGTCCAGGGGAAGTTTAAACAGTAGAGGGCACTCTAAGAGGAGAAGAAGACCAGGGGACTCACGCCGGCTGGAGCAGGTAATGTATTACCGCTGTATTGCGTCGGTCATTCGAACGCCGCTAACGACGCACTCCCGACCCGCCGGCGACCAAAAAAATCTTCCGCGCGGATGGGTCGACGGGAATGATAGATTTTGGATGGAAATCAATCATTCTGTCAGCGGTGTGAGTGCCAATTTCACAGCCGTTTCGATCACTGTGATCGAAACGGCTGTATATCGCCGGGAAAATCGTTAGGTGTATGGGCCCCTTAAAAAAGGGTATCTGCTGGGATGAAACATTTTACAAATCACTGATCTAGATAATTCACTCGCATATCTCCTCCTCATTTGTTTAATAAACTGACTCTTTGTGACCATATGTACTTCTGCAGAACAGATGTGTAAGTCAAGCACAGCTTCTTTCAGCTGTTGCATAGGCATGTTCATAGTTTCACATATACGGTCTATATATCTTAGCCTCTACTGTCCTCTTCTTTTACCCCTTCTAAGCATCAAGAATTTCTTCAAAGATTCTGGCCTTCTCATTATGTGTCCAAAGTATTTAGGTTTCCATAGTAGTATCAACCCTTCTAGTGAACATTCTGACCTTGTTTGACTGGTTTGAGCTTCTGTCAATCCAGGGAGGAAACTCTGGGTAGCTCTTGCAGTAGCTTTCTCCAAATCCACAATTCAACAGAATAATTTTTTCTACGCATGACCTTATTTATAGTCCAACTTTCAAAGCCATGTGTTCCTACTGGTAAGATCAGATCATAGCTTTGGCTATCCTGATCTTTGTTGGTAAGGTGACATATCTATCCTTTAGTATCTAAATTTGCCCTAGCTTTTCTCCCATGTTTCAAGTGTCTCTCTCAGGGATGCGGTCACCATCTGCCGATATCTTCCATCCCAGGAAGATGAAATCTATTACAACTTCTATTTTTCTCCATCTGTTTGTAGATTGTTAATTGGAGCAAATTACGTGACTTTGGTTTTCCCAATGTTAAGCAGTAGACCAGCTTTGACACTTTGTTGTTCGACATTCATGATTAGTCTCTTCAATTCTTCCTCACTTTCAGCCATCAGAGTGGTATAATCGGCATATCTCAGATTATTAATATTCCTGACAGCTATTTTAATTCCAACACGTGACTCATCCAAACCAGCCTTTCACATGACATATTCTGCATACAAGTTAAATAAATACAGTATGCAGCCTTGGCTCACACCTTTATCATTCTAACTGTTGCTTCTTGGTTTGCATATAGAGTCCTCAAAAGGCAAATGAGATTGTAGCAATCACACACATGTGTGGATAAAGGACATGCATTTAATAAAAAAAACATAAGTGTACCTATATTGCCAGTTACATAATGGGCATAGCTTGGGGGTGGACTGTACTGATGGGCGAGACTTAAGGCATTGATTACCCGGTGCCTACAGGTGCCTGAGATGTAAATCCAACCCTTGGCATCTGTAATAAGGTGAGTACTAAACCCTCAACCCATCCCATTCCTCACTGAGGTCCAAAAGAAGCTTATTGTAATCACTATTTTTTATCATCATTTATAGGCTTGAAGCCATTTCACAGGAATAATTTATAAATGTTTGTGAAAAGTGCTGTTCTGAATTATTCAGATGGAAAATGCATCACTGAGGTTCCTCATCCGACAGCTTAAAAGTTCTTGTCACAAAAGAGAACTGCAGCACTGCCCATGTAGCATTTCCCGGAAGTTGCACTCCAGCCACCCAGTAAAACATTTATAAGTTTTTTTTCCTTGACAATTAATGTTACAAATATACTGCAGCTGGACACTTTGCTATATAGCCCCGTGATTTTTCTGCTTATTTTTTTTTTAAACACTTAGGTTGTAACACAAAGCTGTAGCATGAAAATGTTTCTGAAAATGTGTTATTTAAATTATTATCAATTATTCATACAGTGACGATAAATAACAGAGCTGTCACTGTGGAAAATAATTACAGTGAACAACTTCTATTCACAAGCCAGTATGAGAGCTCTGTTCTACAAAGCAAAATCCACGTTCACATGAAAGTTAGCAGAAAACAAAGAAATACAACTACAACTAGAGCAATGTCACCTAATAATAATTTATAATGCGGACTCTCTGCGTGTGCAATGACTATTGGATTAAATATCAAAAGATTCAAGTTATTATAATTTCCATGAACCGCAGCTCCCATCCATACACTCAAAATTGAAAAAAAGCAAATTTCACATGTGTGCTTTTAAGTTTAATTTATTGTTAAATTAAACCATCTGGTGCATTTTTCACAATTTGACAACTTTCGCAAATAGGGGGTAGCATACACACACATACATACATACATACATACACATACATTATATTATTTGAGTTTCTCCCCCCCCCCCCATCAGTGTGCCCACAGTATGCTTAAAGTGGTCTGAAACTCAGCATTTTGTTGCTCTAAAAGATTACTTACAGCCTGAAAACTACTACCACAAAAAAACAAAAAACATTGTAGCAGAACAGCATTCAAGCAGTTAAAAACAGCACTTAGTTCTTTACTGGAAAGCTCCTTCAGCTTATGATCTGCATCCAAAGAGGTGATAACATTATCTGTTGAGGCTTATAAAGAGATGCGAGCGGATTAATTAATTTGCACTACTAAATTGAGGAGGACCAACCAGTATCAATTTGAACAGTATAACAATAATAAAACCACTTGGCCCTGCGCGTGCATTATAGAAAATCTTTCGATGGAAGGCTTCCATTGCTTTGAGAAAGCCCTGGTGGGAGGGGCGAAACGCGTCAGCAGGAAGGGAGGAGCAGGAGTGAGCGCTCACGTGACCCTCCACAGGCCGCACCGCAGACGCCAACACAGCGGACCTCTTTGAACAGAGGTCGTAAGACGCCGGTTATCTGAATGGCAAGTGGCGGAGCTCACTGATGTTATAGCTGGAGCACCGCTGAAGTCCGCAGATGAGGCTGATACATGTATCGCGGAATTGGATGCTGTCAGAACGACTGTTTACATGGAGGCAGGAGTCGTGAGTATAAATATAGAAGGGGAAAGGACATATATCAAAGTGAGAAGTCCTGTCATTTGAAAGCATTAAGTCTGGAAACCTTTGAAGCATCTGCCCATTGCACACGCCAGGTCCATGGAATTGTGAGTTAGAGCTGATGGTGCATTGTTTGATATAAAGATGAATTGCATGACGTATCATTGAGGCATAGGGGAATGACACATGGAATGTATGGAAGCTTGGAAGAGATATAACAAAAAAAATTCCCCCAAGATACCCACGATGTATTGCACTCATAATAGTGCATACAGCTGCTTTTTAAGGGCTCTTGGTGTGCGTAGGTGGTGGGTCCACATATGGTCAGACCAAACGGGTGGCATAGGCGATTAGCATAGGCTGACGCTGGGTGATCGCTGTATGCATTAACCCATTGGTGGCTAGTGGAAATATATATTATTATATGTGAAGGAGCTCTCTACCTGTTCCTATAGGTTTTTAGTGTTTTTAAATGGGTTAACTGGTTGCTTTCCCACTTCATATATTTTGTGTACCATTAAAGATTTTGTATAGCACACGCGCAGGGCCAAGTGGTTTTATTATTGTTATAACATTATCTTTTGTTTAATTGCCTCTCTTGCTACATTCCTAGCTGTGCTGAAAGTGAGCTTTGTGTTCTTCTAGTAGTATGCACGCAGCTGAGAAATAATCACTATAATTTTTCAATATATCACTATAATTTTTCAATATATAATTACAGCAACTATGAATAAAATTCAATGGCAGCTTTCAGAGCAGATAAACTGTACTTTGGGAACTTTTAATTTGTAAATGGACAATATTACTTTGTGCACAAAAGCAAAAATGATAACTGCACGAGTAATAAAAAGGAGGAAAAAAACTTTCTTAATGAATGTTATCGTTTTATTCCACTTTAATCAATCTGGCCACTATCTGGAATTTGATTATCAGTGTTATTATGGAAATATAAACAACAATGATAAATTATCCATGATAACAGTTTTGGTGCAGCAGTATTTGATGTACTTCTCAAACTGCTGGACTGTTCTAAATCAGTCACTTACAGGTCTAGGTGTCCAGTGATTAGCATTAAACAGGTTTGACATTTCCCAAATTACACCATATGCTGTGTCACTCTGTACATGTGGTCAGCTATGTTCGTTCGATACACAAACATGTTATGCTTCCTGCATAGAAGTGCAGCACAGTGATTGGAGATAGGGCATTACATTGCTCCACCTATTTCATTGCAGGTTTATCACACTCCTTTAGTAAAGGTGATGATTGAGCTGTAGGTTTTGTTTAAATTTTTATGCAGCTTTAAATTGAACCAATCTGGATTAGTCCAGAAAAACTTACATCAAGTTGAACAATTTAGCATCCTACCGACTCTCATTGACGTTGATCTCATTCTTCAGTTAAAGCTACATACAAGTACAAGATGAAGGTTACCTGATTCAAACATGTATAGACCCATCAGATCATGGATTTATGTCTCTGACAACACTGTATGATAACTGTAGCTGACTCTTCAAAAGGGAAGTGCTATCCTTTGTGATGAAGTGGTTATTGCTTTCCCCGGAAGTTTGAGTTCCTTGGCCTCTATCTTCAACCCTCCTCCATTGAAAGCATCCAAGCGTGCATGTTAAACTATCTTCCATTTCGAAATTCAGTGGTAATTGGATTGTGCATTTCAATAACTTAAGCTACAGACTTCAAAGACTTTACTGGGTAGCACAGTGGCATAGTGGATAGCACTTTCTCATTTCAGAGCATGGTACTCTGTTCAAATTACTTACGATCGTTTACTCTGTTTTCCTCCCACATCTCAAAAATATACAAATAAATTCAATGGCTTCTTCGTAAAAAAATGGCCCTAGTGTGAGAGAACGCGGAAAAGCCGCTGCGTGTGCTGCTGAGGAGGCGGCTGTTTCTGCGTCCAATGCGGCGGTTTGCACGCGAAGGCGTGCGGCTGGTAACAGGGCAGAACGCGGAAAAGCCGCCGCATGTAACAACAGTAAGGCGGCTGGTTCCGCGTCCAGCGCGGCGGGTTTGCACGCAGCAGCGTGTGTCTGGTGTGGCTGGGTCTGTTAGTGCACACAGGCTTAGGAATACACGCGCGCGCGCTGAGAGGCAGAACTCTTATACTGGGCAAGGAGAAGTCAGCTGATCACGCCGATCAGCTGACTCCAGAGCAGGTCACTATTGGTTGGTCGATTAGGGGTGGTGCTGGTGAGCACTACTCCATATATAGTTACTTGCTGGCCAGTCTCAAATTGTCTGCCGTTGCGAACACTACGTGTAAGCACTCAGACCTTAGTCAGATCCAACAGTGTGTTTGAACCAGGAGGACCTGGGAATTCACACTGAGCCAGATTACTTCTATTGTTATTCTGTTTATGCTTAGACTAGTTCCAGGGTGTAGAGACCACGGACCTCACACCCAGACCAGGGAACTTGCATTATCATCTATGTTATACTCCAGACTAGTTCCAGGGTGCTGAGACCACGGACCTCGAACCCAAGACTAGGGAACTTGTGCGATCATTCTGTTATACATCAGACTAGTTCCAGGGTGTAGAGACCAAGGACCTCACACCCAGACTAGGCATTGTTTGATATCGGTTATGACTTATTGCTTTCCTGACCACTCCTCTGTCCTCTGATTCGGTACCTCGCATATCTGATACTCTGTTGCCAACCCTGCTTGCCTTGGATACCGAATCAGCCTTCTGTCTATGTACTTTATCTGACCGTGTGTTGCCGACCTGGCTTGCCCGACCTCGAGAGTTATCTCTCTCATTAAGCGATAGTCTCCAGATCAGATAGTGACATCCACCTTCAGGTGTCACTCACCTTCTGGTCCTTTCTACCTCCAGCCTGACTCCACCCCTTGGAGAGTCTCAGGCTGCTGGAAGGTTTCTGTGTCTAGAGCAGTATTTCTTCACTGCCTTTGATCTCCTGCTCAGCAGGTGCATTACTCAAAGTATTACTGTTACACCAAACACTCACATACCATAGGTGTCCAGAGGTTAGCAATATATCTGTATTATCGGTGATTCTGCAGATCATCAATAATCAGGTATATATCTGCATTCTTGGTGATACTGCAGATCACCAATAATCAGATTCTCTCTGCGTGCTGACACCAATCATTACACCTAGATAATGATAGACAAATTCAAATCTACTGCAGCAGCAGATTAAAGTCAGTTTGGTAAGAACAATGCTATTGCATCACTGAACAGAATAATAGTTATACTCTGGCTGTTACTAACAGGGAAGCAAAAAGCCTCAGGACTGCTAGGGCTAGTGATCTGTAGGCTAGAATCACTTCCAGTATGTGTGGAGTTTACTCTGTCTACTATACTTGCAATGGAAACAGAGGCACCAGCAGAGTAAAAAATGATCATAGGCAAAAACAGATAAAAGTTAGGGGGCAAGGGTGGACTTGCCTCCCCAATATCAAACAAATCACTATGTGTGGTTTAAACAAGATTTCATTCGTACTCCAGAACAAATGCAAAACGTTTCGTGGGTCTCTAGCCCGCTTCCTCAGGCAATAATACAGATAAGAGTAACTTAGTTGTGTAGCTAAGTACAGTGCCTCTGTTGCCGTCTACTATACTGTATTCCTTCTGGTCTCCTCCCCCCCCATTCTGTTTTCATTCTTGATGTCTCCACTTTGAAAGGCAAGAAGGCCAACAGCTTCAAAAGATGAAAGAATAAGCCAAAGATTATTTTTTTTTCAAAACACCGGTTGCCCAATTTTGTTGAGGATTGCCACTTTACAATACATACAACTGTGAGTTCTTTGGATTTTAAAGGGTCTAGTAAAGGTCCTCTGCATCCATAGAATAAATGAGAAAAAAATAGGTAATACATAAGAGACTCTCAATATGTTAAACAAGGCAGATATGCTGTACGGTGTTTCTTGGATACCACATTTAATTAGAAGTAACAGCTTACGGTTTAGGGTCTCCAAAATGACACTTTTTGTGAGCCACACAAAATAAACTTTAATTGCCAAGATTACAACAACAATAAAAGAAAAAAAGTGCAAAAAAGAACCTATTTATATTTATGACAGCTTTCAAACCTTTCTTGGTATTAGGAATGTATGTATTAATCATCTAAATGGTTGCTCATGTATTTAAAGAATTTATATTATTTTGTAATATTCACACAACAACCAATTACTATGAAGTCTTTTAAGTCTCACTTTCTGTACACTGTGATTCTGCATACATTTGCATAGGTAAGGTGGTGGAAAAAGAAGTGAACTCCATCAAGTTCAGCATCTTAAAGTGGATCCGAAATGAAAAACTATCTCTAACCAGTAACTTGTCTATATATCTTATCTAAAGTTTAGATAGTTTACACAACATATCTAGCTGCAAAAGTGAATGTGTATTTATTCATGTGATACAATGAGGGCAGCCATGTTCTGTTTGTCACATTGTCACAGGCTTAAAGGGGAACTGAAGAGAGAGGTATATGGAGGCTGTCATGTTTATTTCCTTTTAATCAATACCAGTTGCCTGGCAGCCCTGCTGATCCTCTGCCTCTAATACTATTAGCCATAGCCCCTGAACAAGCATGCAGCAGATCAGGTGTTTCAGTGGTTCAGACTTATAAGTCTGATCTGACAAGACTAGCTGCATGCTTGTTTCTGGTTTTAATCAGATACTACTGCAGAGAAATAGACCCGCAGGGCTGCCAGGCAACTGGTATTGATTAAAAGGAAATAAACATGACCGCCTCCATATACCTCTCTCTTCAGTTCCCCTTTAAGGCTGGAGATGCTATCAGCTTGCCTGTGTGTAAATTCAGTCCCCTCTCCTCCTCCCTCCTCCCCTCTGCCTCTGAAATCAATGGCTAGTAACCCCTCCCCCTCCCCAGACTGAGCTCCTGTAAGCCCTTGCTACTGTCTGAAAATGCCAAGGCACTCTGAAATGCTGTAGGTGAGGCTTGTTTAGTTTATAGGGAATTAGAGTATTAAATCAAAAACAAAAAAGTATTTGGCTTGAGGAATACCCTATAAACTATATGAAAGGAACACAATTATGCAATGAGTAAAAGTTTATCTCGGATCCACTTTAAAGCTTCTAACAGTGTTGGTTGAGCAGACATTATAAAAATAAGTAATTCTTTAGCTCTGATCTAAGTAATAAATAAATGAAATGGCTGAAGCGGGTGTGATCTAGAATGTCCATGGAACAACATTAAGCGCAAGACTAAACAAGACATTTTGCAACATAGTAAACAGAATGCTGAAAAGCTATTTTTTGTGTGAAAATTTTTTTTAGAGATAAAAATCCTCTTTTCAGAAGCCGATCATGGGACCTGAGCCGGGCCAGCTGTAGAAAACAATATCCATTGACTGGCACAGATCTAAAAATGCCTTCTAAAAGTTTGATAAGCAGAGGGTACAGATGTAACCCTTTTCTTTCAGTGTTGGTTCTGCTGTGTAAAAATCTTGTTTTAAAAGTATAGTCACATGACCTCTAGGGATATGCATTGTATTAATGTGGATGGAACGGATTTCAGCATGAAAAAAAAACTCAGGTACGCAATGCAATAGGAAATCAGTAACACACTATCACGCTGATACGTGATAAGGTAACGTACAAGTGTATACACAAACAGTAGTACGTAAAGCGTAGTTAGGATCAGGCCACAGTCGTACACAAAGACAGAGGTATTGAGGTACATAGTAGCAAGGCAATATCGTAGTCAATAAACAGGCAGGGTCATACACAAGTCAGATGTCAGTCGTATTGTAAGGATCAGGCAATAACGAAGTCAGGGACAGGCCGAGTCGAACACATATCAGATGGCAGTGGTACAGAAGGACAAGACAAGAGTGAGGCCAAGAGGTTGGTACACAGATAAATATACAGTACAATAAGAGGTTACTTCAAAATATTACTATAATATATAATAGAATTACAAAAAGCAAGACTGACTAACTAGAGTACATATATAGTGTGCTTCTACACAATATATTAATGTAGCTCTCGAAACTCACTGACTAGGCCAAGAACCAGTGAACTGATTAGTATCAAGGCCAACGAGCAAGTGAATACTCAGGCCTTAAATACCCAGGAGGCAGAGCACAAGCCCAGCCCCCAAAAATGACAGGACCTCCTGCAAAAAGGTGACAGGTGATGACATCACCGCTGACACCTCATCAGACACGCCTCCTCAGCCTATAAAGACAGCTCTGAGCTGCGCGTGTCCTGCCAGAACCAACACGCTGACCCACATCTATAGGGGAGCCGGAGATGCCATCATTCTGATTCACGTCTACAGGGAAGCCAGGGATGCCTTTGATCAAAGAGGAAGCTTTCTCCAGCTGCTCCAAACTATCAGAGCAGCTTGCAGAGACCACAGCAGGTAAGTTTGCTACACACACGTTGTTACGTCTTATACAGTGAAGCATACAATGAAAAATATACTTCACTGTATACGTCACTGTAGGTGTTGCACTGCGGCAGGCCAAGTTACAAAGCGACCGTCATGCCACACTGCAACGCACCACTGTGAGCGTAGCCCCAGGTATACCTAATTTTAGAAATTCTATTCAATTCCACAAAAGTTGCTATGTACCTGTAAAATTACTCAGTGTGCACACATATATTACTGTGTGCTTGTATAGATTATTTATATTTTATATATTCTTGTGTCAATCATTAGGAATTGTGACTAGGGAAGATTGTAGTTTTTTTTTTCTAACTCACTTTACTTAAGGCAGGAGGCAGAGAGAGCATATTTGAAGAGAGACAACCAACCGGGGGAGAGATTTTATTTTTGGCACTGTGTTTACTTTTCTGTGGTTTGATCCTCTATTGTCACAGGCAGTTATGACAGTGTTTTATTGATTTGCAGAGGCAGAGTTTTGACAACCAGTATTTTTAATCAGTTTTGCAGTTGTCTTTTTCTGTAAACATATTTAGTTATTTTTTCCATTACTTTATCCATTAATATTTGTCATTTAATGCTTTTCTTAGTGTCAATTTGTTCTTCTGGGGCACAGTGTCATTTAAATGTAAAGCACCCCATGGTTATTATTTAATGAATTTCTCCATAAGTACTTTGGCATTGAATACATTGCTGTACCAAGGAAATTTATTGTGGGTTACACCAGCAACAACCTACTGTAAGCAATGCAGAAAGTGTCTCACAGGGACAGAGAAAAGGATGTGCCAGAGCTTCTGGCCTAGTCTTAATTGACCTCAGATGTAGATATGGGTCTTGCTTTATTTAACTTTTGTACGGAGTTTTCTCACAGGAGACTTTTTTTATACCAACTTATCAATAAAATACATTTTTTTGCCACCAGCTAGCAAAAACAAGGTACTAAAATAATATATTGCAAGCTTAGGTTTGATGTTAATTCTCTAATATTTTTAAGCATCTTTTTAAAAGGGAACAAGCACTATGGATTTTTTTAATTAACCTGCCCATAAGGGAGGTTCTTAATAAAGTGTGAAATTGGAGGGTTGAGGGTGGGGGGCGCATCAATACTTACCTATGAAGTGCTTCTCCTCTAGTCCCCCTGTCCGTATGGGATGCACCATCTTCTCCACCCAAGTGACCGCAGTTTCTAACTTCTCACCATTGTAGTGCACACCTGGGAGATGTAGTCTCTGAATGAAAGCACATCTCTGAAGCTCACAACCTCAAGGCACACTCAATTTAGAACCGGTTCAAAAATATATATATGTATTCCATGGTGCTTGGTTGCCTTTAATTCCTAGGTGATAATGTATTGCATATATGTGATGAGAAAATATCTCCTTAGAGAAAACCTAAGAATAGTTAATTGAATCAGGGCCAGGTTGAGAAAGCATCCTCTGGTGAAAAAAAAAAGTATACTGTATCAGGGTTCATATGTATTTTTAAAAAATTGTCAATACTCACTGATGTCTTAATCTTCAATTAGCTTAAATGTGGTTCACAGGTTTTCTCTGGGCCCAGCAACCATTTACTTTACACAGGTACCTTTTTTGACACAAACTAATCCAATATAGTTACATGGAGCTTCATTAACAGTCAATATTATTTCACAGCCATTGCATTCCAAAAAAAGTAAATAAAATTACAAAAACTCTAATATTGCTTTCCCCAGATGACCCTTGCATGGCTCCATTTCCCATTTTTGTTAAAAGAATAGGTCCAGTATGGCAGAATGCCTCCATACTGTCGTTTTTAAGTCCACTGTATCCTTAAGAACCACATAAAATCAGCCTAATTCTGTCTTCCTCATTTGCTATAAAAAAATTTGTGTTATATGTCGTACAACTCTACTGAAACTATACTGTTTCGCTAGCAATTCAAGTGGAGTGCAAATTAGCAATTCCACTCTTCCTTAGTAACCTTGTGAAGTTCAGTTGAATGAGTTTGCAATTGGTCATATGGGAGGGGCTGATGTTGCTTAGTTTGTATCAACATGTTCCCAAGACTGCCATGGGCGATGCACAGACTGAACTATGGAGAAGATTGCAGTCTGCAGCTGTGGGTGTCTGTAGCCCACGCAATGACTGGAAAAGAGCTCCAGTCCACATACTTTGACCACAGAAGTTGAAGGCAATTTATTTGAAACCAGTTAAAACCATTAAGACTGAAGGTTCAAATTAACTGAATGCCCGTTCAAGGCTAGAAAATAATCTGTATCCGTGTCTAGAGTCGAGCTTCAAAGTAAAGCAAAAAGTCAGGGTTTTTGTAATTACAGTTTGAAGTTATCATAAAAAGTTATGTCACACAAGGTACTTAGTTGCTTCTGTTAGCTGGAGCTCCTAAGATGCTAAGTAGCGGCTACTAATCCTATTCAATACAGCTGTAAAGGACACCCAAGAAGAGCAGCCATTAGTTGAGGTCAGGAGTCATAGGCTTTAGCACCTGAACTGGATAATATTAGCAGCAGCTGATTAGCATCTTAGTAGATGAGGTTTTTAGTCTGTCATGTGACATGCCCCTTATAATAATGAACATTTTCATAACATATAGTATGGGCAGGGACATGTGTAAATACAGGTATACAGGAAGACTATTAGCCTGATACTACATAGAGAGATTTTTCTTCATGTTGCCCGTTTTCACATCAATTATTAGATCAGATTTATAAAAATGTCTTATTTTCATCATTCTCTTGAACATGACTAGATTTGAGGTAACATTTATCTCAGCATCAGGCCCATTGGCCATGATAAATAAAGGCCTGTGCGATAAAAAAAAAAAAAAAAAACCCAAAAAACAGGTCGTTAAAATACCGTATTCAGTATTTTAGACTTTTGTTTGCGGATTCATAAAAATTGCACTGAAGTTCGGTAATTTACCAGAAAAATGGGCTTCAATTGACAAAAACCTGTTCAGTAACAGCAAAAGAGTTTGGAGCTGCCTCTGTGTTGTTAGATGCTGTTCTGTGCAGTGAGGGCTTTATAACAGTAAGCGGCATTCCCAACATCCCTTTGGAATGTACATGTTTGTTCTACTGCTTCTGCTCCCTCTGAATCTTTCCATTAGTCTTTAACATTTTATTGCCACAGCTTAGATGAACTCCAGGAAACAGTAAACATGCTATGCTTGGGTGATTTCCCCACTAGCTCCTCCAAATCTTCAAACAAGAACCAAAAGGGTTAAACGTCTAAAGGGCTCCAAGGGAAACCCCTTTTACTCTGCTCTCTCTCCTCTGCTCCGAGCAGGGGTAGAAAAGTTGGACCCTTCCTAGAAGGCATCGCATCCTATCAGCATCCGATCAGCAGAATTTGCAGGAGACAGAGGCTGTTTTTATTGGCTCTCTGCTCCTGTCAGTCATAGATAATCCCTCTCTGCTTATGTGTGTCACAGATCCCGCACAGTCTCCGCACTGTTTCTAACATACCAAAGCTGCCGGTAATGTTTCTGGACTTTACCACATGTTCTAGTCTTTATGAATTAATATTTACTGACAAATGTTGAGGTATTTACCACAAAAGTCGATAATTTAACTCACTGCTCTGTAATTTTGGCTTTCCATGCGGCAACAGCTTTTATGAATTAACATTTTCCTAAGTGCTCGGTAAAGTCAGCTGTTATTCTGCACACTTCCGCTGAATATATGTAAAGACAGCTGTGTGGTATGGATATCACAGATGCAGATTGCAAATGCTCATGCAACAAGTTGTTGTTGTTATTCTTATTATTAACAACAAAGCTAAGTATCTGCCACTGCAGGAGGAGGTACTGTATTGCTCTATTTACTTAGCTAAGCTCTGAAGCAGGAAACTTGTTGCATGAGCCTTTGCAATCAGCATCTGTGATATCCATACCACACAGCTGACTTTACATATATTCAGCGGGAGGGTGAGTGTCATCTGTTTTGCGCCGAGATATATACTGTCCTTGTCTCTGGTAGAAGAAGAAGAAGACTCACCAGGAGGTAGGTGGTAGATTGATTCTAGCATGTGACTGACATGGTGCAAATTGAAATGCAGTATTTAAAAACCCATCAGCATCTCTCCAGAGCCTCTGATAGTGAGAATTTAACAGATTCCAGGTTGTGACCCCAGTACATGTATAAACAGGGCAAGTGAGGTGAACAAAGTCTAACATAACAGAAGATGCAACAGTAAATCAAAACAAATTGTGTGAAGAGCACCTGAGGAGAAGACTAGAAGAGAGTCAAATGAAGAAAAGGGCAAATAATTTAATCGGTACATGGAAGAAATTAGTCGGAAACAAATTGAATGTAGCAGAGTTTAACCACAGGAGTTAAAATACTCTGCACAATGCACCAATGAATTAGTCTGAATGGTGGGCAACATAGCAAACATCGAGGTAGAGTATGGTTAAGGTTCTTGGTCATCAGGAGATAACCAGGCTTACACTAGCAGGCATGAATGCATGAATGTGCTTCCAAGTCAGCAAGAGGGCACACACACTCAAGGGATGGAGATACCTGTACACACTGCCAGGGATACAACCAAAAGCACCACCAGAGATCGGAGGTGGCTACACACACAGCCACACACTGCAAAGGGCTGTGACACAAACACCAACATCTAAGGAAAACAAATAGAGGTTATTGAGCACTGTTACAACACCAGCCCAGTTTTGATACAATTCTAGAGACTATGAATCTGGTTTATTAACCCATTAGCAGCTTCAAAGGCATTATCTTGTTTGATATAGTGCACTGCTTTTGACCTCAGCTGGCAGAACTCATTGTGCTGTAAATTCTTGGAATGCTTTCATGTCTCTCTGCTAGCAGAGGATACAGAAACTGAAAGAAGTCCTCTGTTATTATTGTCTCACATTGACCCTAGTGACAAGTGCCAATAAATACTCATTACAGCAGTAATATTTAGTAGCAAGTAATTGTATCAAATAAGAAATATGAAAATGTGCTAAAATAAATTAGCCTGGAGCACTTGCAAGCCTCTAAAAAAATGGCTGCTAAAGGGTTAATGCATTAATGCCTGTAAGCATGAGAAAATACATTTTTGCACAAATGCTCTGAAGTCTAAGGGAAATTAGAACGTTCGATGTGCATATAATTATGCAGCCTTGTTATGAATACATGCAAAATTAATTTTCCAATTTTTGACATTTTTAATTACAGTTTAGTATCCTAATTCCAAAGTTCAATGTGAAATTCAAGCTCATCACTACTCAGCAAAAGGATTTTCCTAAACTAGTCATTTTTCCTCAGATATGCTGAAAAACCTGCTGTGTTTTAAGCCAAGAATATATTTCAATTTTGTATGATTGCATAGGTGCCATATCTAGCCTTTGTGTTATTTGCACATGCAGATGTACTGGTTGTTCTAATCCAGAGAAATAAAGAATACATTGCTTTTTTTTACTGCTGTAGCTTTTAGGATGACCTCAATATAATTCCCACTGCACTGTGTTATTTTTCTACAAAACCTGTGATATTGCAAAAATGTGCTACCTAGTTTTTATGAAATGGTAATTGTCAAGAAAGAGAACCCATTAAGTGTAATTGGACTGGGCACGGAATAGAAATAATATTTGGAATATATACTGCACATTTTAACATTTTTTTGTCATTCAAAAGTTTTGAGCTGTAAAAATGTTACCCATTCTCTCTAGCCAGCTGGCCAATCCTCCTGTATGAAGGAATACCATTCCTTTAGATTGTAAACTCGCAAGGGCAGGGCTCTCACCCTTACGTGTCTTGGATTTTGTTGTTTATTTCATAGCTCACACTCTGTTATACATTTTATTCATCATGTTATATCTGTCATTGTAACCACCAGTTCAGTATTTTGTACCAGTGTCCATATTTGATGTATATCATTTTGGTCTGTATCATTATGTAGCCCTTGTTTGTTTTCCTACTTTGTACTGTGGTGGGGCATGTGCTGGCGCTTTATAAAATAATAATAATAATAATAATAATAATAACAGCAGCAATTATTATTATAATAGTCTTGAGATATCAAGAAAAGCAGATTTGCATTACAGCTATAAAATAATGCCCCAGAAAACAGATCTTTAGTCTGAACACAACAGGATGTCAAAAAAGTCAGTTGACCTCATTCCAGGATCACACAGTTTTTTCATGTACCTGAAAAAAGGGCTACTGGAAAAAAAGGCTCCAAATGTAGCTGATAAACGTGATTTTGTTTATAAAAGAGCATATTTAAGGTTCAATAGAGCACAAAGTGGGTCTGGGTGTACATTAAGGTTGAGTACTTTGCAACAACATTTAAAAACATAACTCCAGAACCCTTTAGCTTGAGGGCATGTCTACCAGATATTGAAAAAGTTTCTTGTAGAGTTACACCCTCTGAAACACTCCGGTCCATAATTGGTCATGTATGCTCTATGAGGCACTTTGATAGCAACTTTGGAGCAACTGAGAAAATCAAAGGTCTTCTCCATGTCAACTGCCAGAAGAGGGGATTTTTTTTTTAAGATTGGTTGTATTAAGTCAATAACCTTCCTGACATTATCTGGACTCTGTCTATTAGGTATATAGCCCATCTGATCTTTTTTTTATTAGTGTTGGTAGAAAATAATTCATTTCCAATGCTAATATTTTAGTGAACATGTTATGATCAACATGGATTAAGGAGATCAGTCTATAATTTTTGCAAAGTGTACTGTCCTTCCCTTCCTTTAGAATAACCACTATAGTGGCCCTGTTAGCCTCCTCTGAGATGAGGGCCCCATCTCTTTTGGCCATAAAATATTCTCTCAAATGTGGCATGAGGATCTTAGAGAAAGTTTAGTAAAACTTTGGAGTGAAACCATCAGGGCCTGGGGCCTTATTAGGATGAAGAGTCTGTATCACTTTTTCTATCTATTCAAATGGTGGGGGAGAGAGTCCACCTGTTAAGGAACTACAAGTCCCACAATCTATTGCAGGAGTCTGACAGCCACAGTCATGATTCATATAGGAAAATGCCTTGTGGGACTTGTAGTTCCTTAACAGCTGGAGGAGAGCAAAGTTTGCAGATCACTGGTGTAGTGAGTTTCAGATCACAAAGAAATTCTTCTATATTTTCAAAGGTGGAGTACTTATATTAGAAGTTTTGGTAAAAAAAAATGTTTTGTCTAACAGTTTTCTATCTAGATGGGTGTGGGATTTATTAGCTAGGTGAAAATGTCTCTGACCCAGCTACATATAGGTTTGGGTGGTTTCTTGGGTCAGTAGTTCTTTAATTTGGAAAATTAATTTATAACTAGTAAGGAATATACAGTATGTTCTACAAGCAAGGAGAGTTAATTCTCTAGCAGTATTTTTTTTATCCTTTTTAAAGGAAGCTGCTAAGCTTATCAGTTTGCCACTAATAAAGAGGCTGCAATTCTTTACACCCTTCTCTCTCTGGGTCACATGCCAATCTGGACAGTTAGTGATATCAAGACTATCAGACAAGTACACAGACTCAAGCCCACACATTGTTTCATTAGTTAATTTGACTGATACAGAACCAGTGCTTACATGTGGCATGTGTTCATGTCAAATTCAGACCTTCATCTGTCATATTCTTTTGTCAACCTTTTCACTTGCTAAAGATTTCACAGGACCTTCTCAGCAGTACCTGTGCAATAAGGGTCACCAGAAATCTCAGCAAAAATAGAGAAGAAAGAAATGGCATTTGCAGAAATCATATTTCCTTATTCTTTTATTTGCAGAGCACAAGCCGGTAGTTTGCCGTGCAGAAAATACATTTTTTTTAACTTAAATGAATTTATGGATGAAACTTCTTGTGGGAAACTAAGTATGTTAAGACAACAGGAACTTGTGATACTTACTGTGAGGTATCTTTGACTTTAGTGGGGAAAGTAGCTAATATAGATTGTGCAGAGTTCAAAGGATGTACATAAGTTAGTGACTGTATATAACTTTCCAGCTGGAAATAACCAGGATGAGTCTCTTGGACTTAGATGTGTAACTCAGCTACCTGTTTCTGTAATCTAGAGGTTGCATCTTGCAAGCACCATCTGGCTAGTTAGCTACTGAGAGCAGGGTTTAGCTCTCCCTGGTTGCAGAATCTAAGTGATCATCTAGACTCCATTAGACCACCCAGCAAGGATCGATGTGCCACTACCCCTAGTCAGAAAAATATTGTTTTGTTGTTGATAACCACCAGGTTACAACCCCCATCATTACCCCACTAGTGAAATAAAGAACAAATGAGGGCACAGCTGAGATGGGAACCTGGCAGGAATACACATTCATTACAAAAGTTGGCCAAGTTAATGTCTAAGGCCCATTATTTGAGTGAATGGTCTGGTCTGAGAGCTGGATGGTTTGGTTATAATCCAGGAGAAAAAGTTGGTGCAAGTGGTTGGCTACAGTTATCCAGGTGAAGAGCCAGGACTGGCATCTGGTTGAGGCAAAGTCAAAGTTTAGACAGGAAGGTCAAAGCAGGCAATGGTTGAAGGTAAGGTTATGAATAAAACTAGATCAAAACTGCTATCAAAGAACTTCTGGTTAAGAAGCAGCTGGCTTAGAGGAGCATTGAAGCACCCCCCATGCCCTCAAACATGCCAATAATTCCATGAAATGTGTGTACCTACCAACATCAGAAAGCAAGCAGGTAGACACATGGACACTTGACATGCCTATGAACCCACCTGTAGCCATAAGAATGCATGTGTGCATGCACGTGAGCACAACTACAGAATGCTAGCAGTGAAAGAGTAATACATGAGCAGTGGTTAGAGGCACAACACACAAGAGGTTCAACTACTTAAAAAGTTAAGCAAACTGAAATGAGATTTGCCATTAATCCATGCATTGTATAGAGTTTAACCACTTATGGACCACAGTAATTTAAATTTACTCCCTGTTTGGGACCTGGTACCCCTGCCAGGGCATAGATTTCAACGACTGCACTGCATGCTCCCACCGATTGTGCTGCTCTCCCAATCGGTGCAGCCCACTTGCTCACAGTCAACGATGAGCCCCGTCTTTTTACGAAGAAGTCTCTGGTTCTTAAGGGGCCAGAGACTTCTGGTATGAAAGTGGTTAAAAGACTGTTTGTAAGCATTTTAATATGGTACCCTGCTTCCCACAGGTACTTGGAGTTAATTGATGATGATGATGATGTTATCCATTCAGTCGTGTCCAACTCTTGGCAATTCTATGGGTTCGCTCTCTCCATGTTGTTCGATCTTGTACCATTTCTGCCAGTTGCCTTAAGCTCAATCCATGTCAGCTTTGATGGTATCAAGCCAAGCCAATTACCTCCTTGCTATTATAACCCTAAATATTTATGTTTAACAGATTTTTTAAATATTCATTTTTCTTCACAAAAAAAATGCAAAATACTTTAAACGCAAGATACTATATTTGTTACTTTGCACATTGTAAGCAATAGAAAAGCAAAAGTCATTCTAAGAAAAAAGAAAGCTTTTCTTCTTTTCTAATTCAAACGGAATGGCAAATAAGACTTGCACTCTTTGATGTGGAATGACTGCTGCATTTTCATATGCCTCATTTTCAGTACAAAAAAAGATCAGTGGTAGCCACTATACTAAATGAATATTATTTTGACAGCGTATTTCATATTTTGCTTTTGTTTCATTTGGAGTTGAAAGGCAAAAATTAATTGGGAAAAATAAAATTTTTAATCTTTCATTGAAAGGAATTATCAGGAAAAAAAAAAAGTTTCACTTGCCAGGGGCTTATACCAAGTCCCGTGCAGCCATCCTATGCCCTCCTAGTCACTCACTGCTGCTCCGGTCCCCCTCCGCCATCTAGTTTTGTTTTTAAGGGTCGGCGGGCCGCGGGTCGGCGGGCCGCATTGCGTACATTTTTATACATTGCCGCTGGTGCAGGAACATTAACACATACGTTTTTACGCGTTACTGGTGTGTTAATGTTCCTGCACCAGCGGGAATGCGTAAAAATGTATGCAATGCGGCCCACCGACCCCGAGGTCGGCAAAAACGACATGAGCTGGTGGCGGGGGAATGGAGAAGCAGTGAGTGACTAAGAGGGCACAGGATGGCTGCATGGGACTGGTAGAAGCCCCAGGTAAGCGAAACTTTTTTTTTTTTTTTTGCTTGACAATCCCTTTAAGGACAAGTTATAATGAGAAGGGTAAACGTCAGAGTGTAAAAGAATTCATGTTTAGCAAAACTCTTCTTTTGCTTACAAAATGTGAATGTTTTCATGATCATGAATCATCAGAACAGAGCTATGATGGGATCTCTGATGATGACTAAAAACTGCTGGTAAAGTAGGGAGCCTCTTCATGTGGAACTATCCCCACCACCCAAAAGCTGTCTGTATGGCAGTACTGTTTCTGAGCAACCTTGCCATCTTCAGCTTGCTGCAACAACCATTTATCAGCTTTAGGCCCCCATAATGCAAGGCTACAAGTGCAGCAAGCAGCAGGTTGGGGCCACACTCTCTGGAGGGGCCTCCTGTGCTGTGCTGTCCTGTGCTTGCTCCACAACAGTGCCATATCCCAAGCATATCCCCTTTTGTCCGAGCCGAGCCTTTGCTGAAGGGAGGGGGAGGTGTGTGCACGGGTCTTCCCATAGGTGAGCCTACAGACCCAAGTGTCTAGGTCCAACTGCCTGCCCCCTCCGCCGTGCTGTAATACTGAAGTGGCACTGACCACTGCTTGAGGACAGTTCAGAGCAGCACACAAGGCAAGAGAAGAGCTGAGGTTATGCAGTGCTTAGCTACAGAGGCCCCGCCTCCTGCTTGAGGAAGGAACTCAGAGCCACATGCAGGAGAATGGGGGAGAGCCCAGGACATGGTAGTGCTTAGCTGCAGAGACCCTCTCCCCTGCTCGAGGAAGGATCAGAGCATGAGAACAGAGGAAAGAGTGCAGTGTGGGGGGGGGGGGGGGACATCTGATTACCTACACTGAGCTGGGGGAAGATCCAACTACCAAACTTGGCTGATGAAGGGGTTGGGGGAGGGGACACCTGACAACCTATACTGGGCTTGGGGAAGGGGGGGAATCTGACTACCCACACTGGGCTGGGTCTTAACCACTTTACCCCCACTGATGCGGATATCTCCGTCCCTTTTTCCATCCTTTCACCCCCAGGGACGGAGATATCCGCACCCCGCGCGCTACCACCGCTGCCTGCATTCCCGCTTGCTCATGCGCGCGCTCCCGCCGCTCATGCACACCGCCGCCCGCTCGCACGGAGATCAATGAACGGGAAAAACCGTTCCCGTTCGTTGATCTAAGCCCCCGCAATGATTGGCTGCTTCTATGAGAAGCAGCACGATCATTGTAATTTTCCCAGCCTCAATGTGCTTCCTGCAAGCGTACTTCCGGACGCTTGCAGGTCACATTAACAAAAAATCACTGTGGCCATCTTGTGGCCAAATAGTAAAACTACACCCTAAAGCATTTTTTATATACACATACACAATAAATTAACGCATTACCTCCCACACTCCCCAATTTTTTTTTTTGTAATTTAAAAAAAAAAAATTACAATAAAAAAAAAAATAGTTACCTTAGGGACTGAACTTTTTAAATATTTATGTCAAGAGGGTATAACACGGTTACTTTATAAACGATGGGCTTGTAATTAGGGATGGATGCAAAACAGAAAAAAATACACCTTTATTTCCAAATAAAATATTGACGCCAAACATTGTGATAGGGACATAATTTAAATGGTTTTATAACCGGGACAAATGGGCAAATAAATGTGATGGGTTTTAATTACAGTAGCATGCATTATTTAAAAACTATAATGGCCGAAAAATGAAATAATGATTTTTTTCCCCACATTTTTTCCTATTTTCCCATTAAAACACATTTATAATAAAATAATTCTTGGCATAATGTGCAACCTAAAGAAAGCCTAATTGGTGGCGGAAAAAAACAACATATAGTTCATTTCATTGCGATAAGTAATAATAAAGTTATAGACGAATGAATGGAAGGAGCGCTGAAGGGTAAAAATTGCTCTGGTGTTTCAGGGGTAAAACCCCTCAGTTGTGAAGTGGTTAAACATGATACCATGAACCAAACGAAACACAATAATCAGAAAATGAATATATATTTTTCTAGCCTTCATTGGGTGCATCTTGCTAGTACTGAGTACAACCTTTTTTGTTGGTTTGTTGTATGAACAGGTTTGTTGGTGCTTCTACCCCACTTTCTGTAGGTAGGATACAGGTCAGGAGTTTGTCATGTTAGGGAGAGTGGAGGGGGGCAGAATAAGCAGTCTTGAATCAACGACTTTTGTGTGACACTTGATGACAACAGGACACAGCCTGTAAGAAGATTTAAAGCAGGCAAGTAATCTCTGTTCCATAATATGCACAAGTAGAATTCTGAGGTGAGAGGTCTATTAAATTTGTATACCAATGCATAAGCAGGGATGAGCAACAAATGAAATCCAAATGACTTCGATTCGGATTTCATCCTCCTAATTAATGCACATTAGTGTGTGTGTGTGTGTGTGTGTGGGGGGGGGGGGGTAACCTTACCCAGCAGATGTCTTCTTTCATCTGTCCCACGGTGCCTCCCACGCTGCGTATCAAGCCGTGGTCACCGGACTAAAAACACTTCCTCCTTCTGGGTTGAAGGAGAAAGTGTTTGTAGTCACGTGACGCTGCTTGGAACGTAGTGTGGGAGGCACCGTGGGATGGGTTAAAGAAGACACCTGCTGGGTAAGTATAACCCCCCCCCCCCCCCCCCCCCCCCCGCACATACACGCTCAGGTGCATTAATTAGGAAGATGAAATTCGAATCAAAGTCATTCAGATTTCATCCGTTGGCATTCCGAAGATTATCACTTTATTTTTCAAATCAAAGCAAGAAGCAGAAATGAAAAAAAAAAAGTGTCCTAACTGCGACCTTAGATAAAATTACAGCATCATAGATATCTACAGGAGTCTTAAAGACCCTACGCAGGCCCAACATTTCACAACCAAGAAAAATAAATTTCCTTCAAACTTGCCCCCACTTTGCAAAAACGAACATTAAAAACTATTTCCTTTAACATCCTTGACAGCAACGCTGAGTCAGTCTTGGGGTGAAAAAAAAAAAACAGGAGTTGTAATGCTGAGCCTGACTCAGGGTAGCCCCCAGGAAGTATGGGGAGGAAGTGCAGCGTGGCAATGTTTCTTATCCACCTCCCACGGGATTCAGACACTGGCAGCCATTCTTCTTCTGGTCCTCGGAGGTTCTGGATCCCTCTAGTGAGATCAACGTTTTTTGTCATGATGACAGATGGCAATCTCACGATAGGGATACAGCTCCACCTGGAGGATAGAGGGAGAATTGCAGCACTAGATCCCAGGGAGGCGAGTCTGTGCAGGGGCTACCGCATATTTCACTGTGGTGTGATATTTTTCCTGCTTTTAGGGTCTAATAAAATTTTACCACTTTTAGACCCTAAAATCCAGAAACAATCATAGCTAGGGAAATGAAAGGCTAGACAGTGCTCAGTTGCTTTGCAGAATAATTCTGCATGTTAACTCACTGCACACAATTCTATGGGCTTGTTCAACAGTACTGCATTGTAACTGATCCTGTTATTCTAACTCGCTGCATGCAGGCTTTCTATTTAAGCCTCTGTCCAGTCTCCATTTCAGTTCACACTCATAACCCGCGCATCATGCAATGGACCACTGTGAATCCAGCATTACTCATTCAGAAAATGAAAAGAATGCTGAAAGAACTGCAGAGTAGTTAGTAAGAAAAATGTGTGAAAATCACTTCAAATTGAAATTTCTCATTACTTGCATGAAACGATAAGTGCAATTTATTTATTTTGTTTTGCCTATTACTAAATATTATTACACTGCGTCATTTTAAGGCAAATGAAAGTGTTTTGAATAATTGACTAAATAAATGAAATTAAAGAGGAACCATAATGACATATAGTAGAGTGTGACAAATTATTCAGGATACCCACTTTTTATGTAATTTTCCTGATTTCAGCATCAGAAACCCTTCTATCTATATATTGTTGTATACGGATATGCAACCCTATCACACAGTGACGTTACACAGCCATCTGCCCAAGAGGTTTCTGGGAGGCCAGGTGTTTGTGCTCACCTCACAACAAACACGCCACAGTGTTGTAGGAATACAGAGTCTAATTCAGCCAAGCACCTCTGTCTACACAGAGGTGCTTGGCTGAATTACAGACCTATTTGTACATGCTCCATCCTTATTGCCTGAAGAAGTGGGGTCAATCCTGCAAAAAGTGTTGTATGATCTTGTGGAGTGTATTAATAAACTGCTTTATTGATATTACATCAATATTATCTTGTGTCTGCTTGGATGAGATAAGTCCACTACTGCCTCCTCTATTTTTAAACTTTTTAGATAGATACTTTTATTCTTTTGGCGCCTCTGTATTCCCATAACATTGCTCAAGTCCACCTGTGATGACTACTGAAAATGTTTTTATTTTTGTCTTGTAATTTGGCTGTTTATTGTATATTCCGGTTTGCTGTATTGAGTAGTGTGTGTAGAATACATTAGTGCTGACCAGGACTGGTAGAGACTGGCCATTATCTCTGGTGCATTGTCTTCTAATTATCTCCTGCTGGGTAGTACAACACCTGAGAGACAGCTAGTCTGCAGAGTTTTATCTATCAGGCTAGATTCATAGGGCAAATAGAGAGAGAAGAGTCAGTTGAGCTTGGGAGGAGAAGATGTGAATATTTGAACCTTTGTCTCCCTTGCTGTGGATGGACTTTGCTATTGGAGACAAATGTGGATTTGTATTCTTTGTTGCGGTTTGTAGCTGTGAATTATCGGCTTATGGCTATGCTACTTATCCCTCGCGGTTGCCTGTCTAGCCAGTGTCACACGACTATATCATCACACCACCCTTGGTGGAGGGATGTTTTTTCCCCATTTTCTCCTATCTACAGATAGCAACGTCTTAATCCATGACTTATGAGTATTTTGTATTTTATCTCTTCCTCTACTACCACTACATACTACACCATATTGGGCTGTCTGTGTCCCTCTTTTGTTTTATCTTACATGCCACAGTGTTGAACCTTGTCAGCAGTAAAAATGCATCCATCCGTGATAAATTTATAGGGAACCTGAAGATAGAGAGATATGGAGGCTGCCATATTTATTTCCTTTTAAACAATACCAGTTGCCTGGCAGTCCTGCTGATGTTACTGGTATGAGTAGTGTTTGAATCACACAGCTGAAACAAGCATGCAACTAATCTTGTCAGATTTTTGCCAGAAAAACGAATTTGCATGCTTGTTCAGGGTCAAGGACTACAAGCTAAAGACATCCAGGCAATGTGCATTTTCGGCCTCTACGGCCCTCTCAATTCAGATTCCCTTTAAGAATGTACATCAGGGTGAGGAAAGATCTTTACAATGGGTTGACACCAACTTTATCAATTATAATTTCTAAGGTAATACTGTAATATTGTATACACGTGTCATGAAGAAACAGTGAGCCCCAAGTGCACCATCTACTGCAATATGAGTAATTGAGCTGTGTGGTGATGGTTTTGTCCTCCCCGCCATGTGCAGAGTTGTGCAGGTTTTATGATAAGTCACCCCACCATGTGCAGCAAGCTTTCTGGCCTTTCTGTGTGTGGCCTGTGATTTAAATGGATGCATTATACCCCCTCTGTCAGCATGTAGCAGATAGTGAATGCAAACCTGTTTCCCCCGAGTGTCCCCGCATATTTACAGTACTGTGTGGGACTTTTCATTCCGATCCCCGCCGCCATCTGCATCGCGAGGATCCCTCTGTAGCCAAGTCAGTCACAGCCACATTGCTATGACACCCTTTAGTGGCATCATAGCAATGCAACTGTGACTGACTTGGCTACAGAGAGATCCTCGCGGTGCGGATGGCGACAGGGATCGGAATGAAAAGACCCACACAGTACTGTAAATATGCGGGGACACTCGGGGGAAACAGGTTTGCATTTACTATCTGCTACACGCCGACAGAGGGGGGAGAATGCGACAGGTCACGTAGTCATTAAAATCACAGTCCACACACAGACAGGCCAGAAAGCTTGCTGCTACACTCCAAGGAGGGGAGAATAAGGCAGGACACGTGGCCATCTCAACAGAGGAATTGGTGCAGATCACTTGTGCAGGGATGGAGAACAGAACAACCATGCAGCGCTCTGCATATGGGACATAGGTTTGGCTTTACATTCTGCTAGGAGTGGATGGGTGTGCAGTGTCCTCAGCTTATTATTGCCTAGTCAGAAGCATTTAAAGCAGTGTCCTCAGCTTATTATTGTCTGCCTTAAGGCTATTTGCAGCATTTATGTCAAATTAACGCCTTCCAACAACTGACCAGTGCAGCAGATTCACATACTCAGTACTGGTAGGGGTGGGACATCATCAAAATCTGCTACCAAAATCTTCCAACAGTACTCTGCACATGTGAGAGGGGGGGCACAGAGGTCTGTGTTTTCTACCATCGGCTTATATGCAAGTCAACCATTTTTTTCTTGGTTTCTGGGGTAAATGTGTGTGTGTGTGTGTGTGTGTGTGTGTGGGGGGGGGGGGGGGGGGTCGGCTTGCACACGAGTATATACGGTAAGTAAGATACTGTATTGTAGATAAACAACTAATGACAGACACACAATAATTGTAGGGAAATTCTCATTTTTTTTATAAACTGCCATGAACGTAGATCGCTATTGCAAAAGACTTTTTTGTAATTAATGTTCTTTGATCTTTACAGTTTAATTTCTAGATAACTAAGAATTCCAAAAATCATGGTTTGCCTATTATGTACTTCTTTGCAGCCAAGGCAACAGTACTCATGACTAATATGGCAACAGTAATCGTGTCTGAGTCTGAGACCCAAGTCATCAAGTGCCACCTCTTCCTCTCTTCCACATGATATGTCATGTGACATTGGTGAGATGATTAGTGGGCACCAGACTGGTGCAAGTTTAATGGTTTCAGCTAGGTGATAGCATAAGAGACAGGCACACTTTACAATTGGATCGGAGTTTCACTCCATAAATATTTGGACAAATGGTTAGTTAGTTGCAGCTAGTTTTAGATATAAATGAATGTAAAGAAAACACCTTCGGGTATCTTCAACTTCTTCTGTTCAACGAGAGGTATAAAATCTCTTATTAATCTCCACAAATGAAAGTGGATTAAAGTATTTGTCATACTATATCTAAAAATTATAGCAATGAATAGTATGCAGTGTAAGGTTTCCTACTACCTTCATTTAGACACAGTTCATTTTGTTAAACGTTGCACATCTTTCTCATGCTCATTTCAGTCTTTTCCTCTCCGACCCCCAATCCGCATTCTTTCTCTGCTGTAATGTCAATTTACCTTCCAAGCATCTGATTCATGATTGGGAATTTACAGAACAAGATGTTTATAAATACAAGCTTTCACGAGTTCCATTTTAGCATTAAAATGGGTTAACTGATACGTAGCAATTTTCTTTTGATACTGAAGCCATTGTTTCTCTTATATTCATCTAAGCCTATTCTAAGCTCACAATCCCTCCATCCCACCTCCACCCCATGAATTAGTGTCAAGTATTCAAAAGCTGAAATAATATGTTTCCTCTGCTTGCCACTGGCTCATATTGATCCATGTTTATCAAACTATTTTATAAAACGGTTTCAGCATTTCTTTCCAGTGTTGCACATGTTCAGGCTCTGATGCCAAGTGATAAATTATACCACGAGTGCTGCCATATTGACGTAGCAATGCTGCGTAAATAAATCAAATACTCTCTTCTTGCTTAATACTGCACTTTTTAAGGTATGCTTCTCACTGACCTAAATGACTGCTAAGGTACTGGAGGGTATAAATCACTGTCACAAAAAATATATTTATTCATATTTAGCGTGTATGTCTGTGTGTATACGTGTGCATGTGCGTTATCTACATACACAGTACATATATTCCTTCACAGCTTCAACTAACCAAATATATATATATATATATATATATATATATATATATATCATATACATACATACACACATATATATATAAGCGCACACACAGACACGCACACACACACTCCCAGGTAGGCAGTTAATTAAAATATACAGAGAAGACACCAGCAGAAATAAAATAGAGCTTCTACATGAAGACAGAGCAGATAATATCGAATTCAGTACAAAATGCGAGCTGCTGCATATACTCAGGATCAACAAATTTAAAAAAATTGCCTCAGCAAGGAAAAGAATAAACATAATAAAAACCACCTATCTTGAGTCACAGAATCCTAAGTGTTTACAATAACTCTGGAAGGAAAAGCCCAGCTGATTCTGCAGAACAACATCAAAGACATAAATGCATGCAGAACAACAGGGAGTTAAGATAGCATAGGGTAAAGGCTGGGCTGGACCAGTCTTTGAGAACTGAAGACAATTAGCCGGCATTATGATTCAGTCAATGTATAAAATACACACTGAATCCAGGCGTATGGCGCACGTATGCAGGACCTTTGAGTACTCATTAGTACAGGGTGTTGTAAAAGGCTGTTAGAGTAAATGAACCAAAACACTCAAAGGAGAAGAAAAATCTCCTATTCACAGTACATGCAGCAAAGTGACCAGTGAACACTAACAGAATGTGAAAGAGTAAATTATGCTATAATCCTATTGATAAGGTTTGAAATAATGGTTTTTAAATAAGAGCCCACAAACCTCAACTCATTAGTGCATTCACTACGGCTCTGAGGAACTGAAGTGTGAAGTCTGGCAAAAATAAATAAATAAATAAAGCGGTGTTTATTACAAACAGTCCATTACGTTATCGTAAAACGTATCTCCAGTCACAGAAATAGGAGATTATTGCTTTCAGTATAGCCAGGCTGAAATGTGATAGCCATTTATCATTCAAAATTGCATCTTGAAATATCAATATACATATTGCTGTATGAGTAGCTTCATTCCCTCACTCCTCCTGCTTGACTTTGGTTTATGTAGACCATTTTTGGAGAATGGTGAATTTCTAGGTTATTCTAAAGCCAGGTACACACCTTCAATTTTGATTGGCCAATTTTACCACTTCCATGTAGTATGAGGTTCAACAGGTTTTTAATACAATGAGCAGATTGTGTAGATAAACTCTCATACTACACAGAGATGGTAAAATTGGCAAGTGATTGGCCAATAAAATTGAAGGTGTGTGCCAGGCTTTAGAGTCTTATTTCTAGCCACAGAATGAAAGGAGTACTCTGCAGATGGTGGCTTAGTAAATGAGTGGTCAGCAGTGTTGCTGGAGATAATAAAAATGATATGGTGGTCTTTACCAGGGCAGCTATTAAGGGATGATGGGCACACATTTGAAATAGGAAAGGGGCTAATTTTGCTCTCACTTACATAAAGATTGTGGTCCCAAGCTAAACCTTTTCTGGACACCAAGCAGCAGTGACTTGGATGTATGAAGGGGCTGCAAAAGTCAGAAGCCAAGATGTGGTAAAAAACAAAACAAAAACAATATATTAACATCAACAATCTGGGATCAGGAGCCACAGATCACATGGCGCAGGGGTCAAGAGCTCTAGGATCAGAATACTGGATCTGCATACAAATATTGGAGTATCAGCATCCTCTTCGTATGTACAGAAGTAAAGGGATCAGGTTGCTAGGTATTTAATGAAGTTGCAAATAAAAATAAAGCAACACTTTAGGGCTATAACTGATCACCCATACAGTGTACTAGATTAAGAGGAAGTCTGCACTGCAAGCCAGTTGCTGGTAATCGCTTAACTACTTAAAGAGACACTGAAGCGAAAAAAAAATATGATATAGTGAATTGGTTGTGTACTATGAATAATTACTAGAAGATTAGCAGCAAAGAAAATATTCTCATACTTTTATTTTCAGGTATATAGTGTTTTTTCTAACATTGCATTATTCTATAATATGTGCAGATTACACAACACTCAGCATTCAAAATGAGTCTTTCAGAGCAGTCTGTGAAGTAATGACCTCTCCTCTAGCAGAGAAAAAGTAAACAGTTCACTTACAGTTGAGATAATAAAAGTCAGATAACAGCCCTCTCCACGACTAACTTAGTCGGAGAGCTTAATGGCTTGTTTGCATAGAGATAACAACTGGAGTTTCTCAACTCTTCCTGTACTGGAAACAATTAGACTGATGTATCTGATCTTAATGTTTTATTTCTTAGCTGTACTACACATACAAATCATAATATCATAATTTTTTTTCGCTTCAGTGTCTCTTTAGCACAATCTCATTTATGCTCGGTGTTACACTGGAATGTTAATGATCATTTTCTTTGAAGTTTGGGGATTTTTCCAACTTTTACCCACTGGCAGCATTTACAGTGGCTTGCAAAAGTATTCGGCACCCCTTGAAGTTTTCCACATTTTGTCACATTACTACCACAATCATGCATCAATTTTATTGTAATTCCACATGAAAGACCAATACAATGTGGTGTACACGTGAGAAGTGGAATGGAAATCATACATTATTCCAAACATTTTTTACAAATCAATAACTGCAAAGTGGGGTGTGCGTAATTATTTGGCCCACTGAGCCAATACTTTGTAGAACCACCTTTTGCTGCAGTTACAGCTGCCAGTCTTTTAGGGTATGTCTCTACCAGCTTTGCACATCTAGAGACTGAAATCCTTGCCCATTCTTCTTTGCAAAACAGCTCCAGCTCAGTCAGATTAGATGGACAGCGTTTGTAAACAGCAGTTTTCAGATCTTGCCACAGATTCTCGATTGGATTTAGATCTGGACTTTGACTGGGCCATTCTAACACATTGATATGCTTTGTTTTAAACCATTCCATTGTTGCCCTGGCTTTATGTTTAGGGTCGTTGTCCTGCTGGAAGGTGAACCTCCGCCCCAGTCTCAAGTCTTTTGCAGACTCCAAGAGGTTGTCTTCCAAGATTGCCCTGTATTTGGCTCCATCCATCTTCCTATCAACTTTGACCAGCTTACCTGTCCCTGCTGAAGAGAAGCAACCCCAGAGCATGATGTTGCCACCACCATATTTGACAGTCGGGATGGTGTGTTCTCAGTGATGTGCAGTGTTAGTTTTCTGCCACACACAGCGTTTTGCATTTTGGTCAAAAAGTTCCATTTTGGTCTCATCCGACCAGAGCACCTTCTTCCACATGTTTGCTGTGTCCCCTGCATGGCTTGTGGCAAACTGCAAATGGGACTCTTAGGGCTCGTTTCCACTATTGCGGTGCAGAATCGCCTGGATTCCACCGCTGTTGAAATTCCATGAAATAGCATGCGGATGCGAATTTTTGCGCGTTTTTTGCCGCGAATTCGCATGCGAATTCGCATAGGTGAGGGTATATGCGAATTTAACCATGTCACTGCCTGTTTGAATTACATTGGTACCTTTGCGAATTCACATGCGAATTCGCATGAAAATTCGCATACCATAGCCGCATGCAAATTTCCTATTAAATACATTAGTGGCGATTCGCATGCATTCCACTCGCAGGCGAATTCGTTGGCTCTTTTGTGCGTTTTTTTACCGCTGAAAAAAACGCACCTCAACAACGCTACAGTGGAAACAGGCCCATCCACTTTCCATTACATGTGCGAATCCGCATGCGTTGGACGCATGCGGATTCGCGATAGTGGAAACGAGCCCTCATGCTTTTCTGTTAACAATGGCTTTCTGCTTGTCACTCTTCCATAAGAGCCAACTTTGTGCAGTGCACGACTAATAGCTGTCCTGTGGAAAGATTTCCCCTCCTGAGCTGTAGATCTCTGCAGCACTTCCAGAGTCACCATGGGCCTCTTGACTGCATTTCTGATCAGCGCTCTCCTTGTTCGGCCTGTGAGTTTAGGTGGACGGCCTTGTCTTGGTAGGTTTACAGTTGTGCCATACTTCCATTTCTGAATGATTGCTTGAACAGTGCTCTGTGGGATGTTCAAGGCTTTGGAAATCTTTGTGTAGCCTAAGCCTGTTTTAAATTTCTCAATAACTTTATCCCTGACTTATCTGGTGTGTTCTTTGGACATCATGGTGTTGCTCCCAAGATTCTCTTAGACAACCTCTGAGGCCGTCACAGAGCAGCTGTATTTGTACTGACATTAGATTACACACAGGTGCACTCTATTTAGTCATTAGTACTCATCAGGCAATGTCTATGGGCAACTGACTGCACTCAGACCAAAGGGGGCTGAATAATTACGCACACCCCACTTTGCAGTTATTGATTTGTAAAAAATGTTTGGAATAATATATGATTTTCGTTCCACTTCTCACATGTACACCATTTTGTGTTGGTCTTTCATGTGGAATTCCAATAAAATTGATTCAGGTTTGTGGCAGTAATGTGACAAAATGTGGAAAACTTCAAGGGGGCCGAATACTTTTGCAAGCCACTGTATCAATAATTCATTGCCCAAGAGAGTTCTAGTAAATTGAATTATATTTAAAATAATAACAATGATTATGTAATGATTTAATCTAGCATATGTACATTTCTTGCCATTAAGTCTTATTGAAAATTGTCCCCCCTACCAGCAAAAGTAATGATCATTAGGGAGATGTTAATAATGCATGTGCATAGGCAGGGCTGGATTTACCATAAGGCAACGTAGGCACATGTCTAAAGGTGCCTGATGATTGAAAGGTGGCTCACTCCCCTCCCCAAATGCCTCCCTCCATCCTCACTTTTGCAGAGTCCTGAGCAAAGTGTGAATGAGAGGTTATTAACCCAACGCTCACCATTCCACTGACCAGATCAACCTTCATTCGTGAGTACCTCTAGCTACTTAAAGTGGTCTGAAAGCCAGCATTTCTACTTTGCTTTAAAAGATTCCTCACAGCTTGAAAGCTACTATCCCAGAAAAAAATTCTTGCAGAACATCACTGAAATGGTTAAACAAAGCACTTTCTCCTGCTATTCAGCTTCAAATCTGCATCCAAACTGGAGATAACGGTATATTTTTTACTTGTTAAACACAAATGTATCAACTCTGGAATGTAAACAAACACTCTCTGAGAAACGGTCTCTGCTTCAGGCACACACAGTGTTCATAATAGCTCATTATAAGATTTTAACCTCCTTGGCGTATGATTATTTCAGGATTTTAGTGTCTGAAAGCAGTGCAATTTTTTTACAAGCTTTTAGACTATAAAAACCATACTGCTAGATAGATCTGCAGCAGCCCTGCACATTGCACACCTACCATGGATCCAGCTCGGGGTTACCTCTCTGAGCTGTGGACTTCCAGCCCAAGCCTGACTCAGGATTACCGCTAAGGAGGTTAATATATAATAAAAAAGCAGTTATAATAGAAAAAGAGTAAAATGCAATGCCAGCTTTTAGGGCAAGAAAAACTACACTTTGGAAACCTATAATTTGTAAACTGACAATACTAGGTGTGCACAAAAGCAAATAAGATAACTGTATGAGTAATACAAAGTAGGAAAACTCATTTTAATTGAATGTTATGTCAGAGTTTCAGACCACTTTATACTGAGGATAGCTCTGGATACCTAATACTAAGTAGCACCTGTAGCTACCTATGACAGGCAAGGGAAATAAGGGAGAAGTGACAGCTGGGACAGCCAGCACACTTACGGTGCAGTTTGACAGGTGTTTGTTGGTTTAAATCTAGGGTGCCAGGGCATATACAGTATGTATGTATATATGTATGTACATATGTACCTATAGTCTTCTGTGATGTAGGCGTTTACTGTGGCTCCACCAGCAACCAATGCCACACAGTTCAGTGAGTTATATGTCTGCATGAGATAGTGAAAAACACAACTATCACTTTTTTCAAAAATAAGAATTTGTGTATGTGATTTAGAATACTGTGGCTAACCTATGAAGGAGCAGAGAACTTTTGACTTTACTACTACTTCAGTTCTATACATTCAATTCCTGCATCCTTGTAAGAGCAAGAAATGACTGGCATGCTATAAAATAAACTTGAGTGCTTAAAAATCAAGAGTTTTTGGATCTTTAGAAAACAAACTTTTAGTGAATCCATTTGTTCATCTGAGAATCACTGCTAAGCAACATAACAATAAAATATTTTCATACATTGCAGATATCCTAGAGCTTGTAATATATTAGACATTTTAGTTCTGTTTCCTTGGAAAAAAACAATGTGCAATTATTTCAAATACAGCACTGTCATAAAATGTGTCACAATTGTTATTATAAGCCTAAAAACATTATATTTACTCTGTTTATCTTCAAGTCCTTGTGTAGGTAGATTTATAGCCGCTACCACTTGTTCTTACAAATCCAATTCATTTTATTTATGTGACAGTTCTATCAGGGCCCAGTACTTAGCACATCTACATTTCTACTTAGGTGTGCATATCTATGATGTCAGTCGTGACTAGGAACATATTTCTTAGATAACAGAAGAAAATCTTCCATCGTACAGTGAACGATAAGGCAAGCACACATTTGTTACCATGACTCATTTGAAGTTTGCACAATACAGTTAGGTCATTGTGCCTCACTTCCCAATAGGAAGGTTGATGGATGCAAGTCCTGCTTGATAAAGCAAGATGGCCTGGAATTTAGGAGCATGGCTTTGCAGCATTGCAGCCCAGATAAGACATTTCTGCATGTGACACTATCTGCACTGACTTTGGATGTTCACCTACTTTGCTTTTTCCCCTTATGGATTATTTTCTGTTTCAATATTGTTTATTGAATAAAAAGTTGAATATTGGGGGGCGTGGCCTGCGCATCATGGTGGATGGCTGCATCTCCCTAGAGCTCCGTCTAGAGCATTAAGCATCCACAGCCATCCTCACTCCTGCAGCGCCTTAAAAGCTACAGAGACCTCCAGCAACCCACCCTGAGCCTGGACACACAAGCTGAGCGGGGCCAAGGCGGATTTTAATCATCTAGCGCGACCCGGCGCCAAGGTAGGCCAGAGCGGCCTTCTGCTGCATCTCCCGCCGCACCAAAAGCCCATCCGCAAAATCAAACTCCACTACAGGGGTCCCCGACCCCCCCTCCACACAGCCATCACTTTAAAATTCCTCCGGGAAAGCGGCCAATACATCCGCGCTGAGCGCTGCTCCTCCGCGGGCACCAGCCACTAATCGAGGCCCCGGCTTCACAGGACCCACTAGGCCTCAACTCGGCAAAACACCCCAATCAGCACAGCAGCTTTAGGAAACATCCTAGAACAGACCCCAGCACCAGAGAGACCAACGGAGACAGAGAGGAAAGCACTGAACCTGCAAATATTAAAGCTCCAATCCTCCTCAGCCATCCTCTCCACTGTAACATACATTAAAGAAATACTAAGTGTCCCCATTGTAACTTACCTCAGGCTAGACACTACACTGAAGCTTCTGTTGCAAATTTCCTTAGCCTGACTTTGCAGCTTAGTGGTCTCTCTCACAATCAGCCACTGCTGCCACACAAACAAACTACTTAAATCATAGCAGGCTCTGACGACTCAGTGCTACACTGTCATAGAGGCAACTCACCCTCACAGCTTAACTGACTCTCTCACAACCACCCACTGCTGATATACAACAAAAAAAAACTAATTAACACTGCTGCGACTGCTGCATAGCAGGCTCTGACATGCTGCAAGGATAATACTATATAATAATGAGCACCTAGTGTTTTTATCTACTCCTATGCTTACAAACCCACTGGGATTATTCCTACTTATTGCCTGAATTAATAAACGCCTTTCTGTATAACTAACGAAAATGGCTTCTAAAGGTAACAAGCAACATCCCTCAAACACAGCACAAATAAACTTCTTTAAAACCAAAGACCCTCAAGCTAACAAGTTACCAAAAGATACAGGTAAAACTAGCCAAGATGACACAGATTCAGACCCAGAGCCATCTAAAAACAGAGACTTTACACTTAAAGACATCTCTGATTTACTATCAGAACTGAAGGATTCACTGAGGAATGAAATCCGCTCAGCCACTACTACCTTATCTGCACAAATAGATGAGTTGGGTGAGAGAACGCACAAACTAGAGCAAAAAATGGACGAAACTGCAGACACTGTAAACAAACTCCAAGAAAAAGTCTCACAGCAAGATGTCCATTTTTCAGAGTCTGACCTTAAACTAGAAGATCTAGACAACAGGGGGAGAAGAGACAATCTCAGAATCAAAGGAGTTCCTGAAAGTGTCACTGACATCAAGGCTTACATTCTTACAATGTTTAAAGCATTACTACCAGAAACCCCCAATGAACTCTTTCGACTCGATCGTATACACAGAGCACTGAGACCCCCCAAAAGTGGAGACAGACCACGAGACATCATTCTCAAACTACATTACTCAGAAATTAAATCTGACATTATGCGTGTTGCAAGAGAGCTAGGTCCAGCTGGAATCGGAGATCACAAAGTAACCATATATCCAGACATTTCGCCCATCACCCTAGCCCGTAGAAGGTCTCTCAAACCTGTAACCAACATCTTGCAAAAAAGAGTGATTCGCTACAAATGGGGCTTTCCATTCATGCTGTACTTTCAACTTGGTCAGCAAAAATATCAAATACAAACACTCCAAGAAGGCCTCTCAGCTCTGAAAAAAACACAATCTTCTGGAAGGAATAGAAGAACCCCTAATGGACACATCCACTACATATAAAAGGCTGGAGAGAGAATGGCAGACTTCGCCAAAAAGCAATACTAAAAAACTGAAAGACACTCCAACTACACCGTCCAGGATCCCACATGCTCATCGTTCTCTCTCAATGAACACTCCATCTGCCTAAATAGTCAGGCAAAAGTTATCAGTCTCATATAAAACCTACAGGAACTTAATTCACAAGAGGTAGTCCTAGTACTTGAAACAACCCAGCTTTGATGGCTTCTTTGACTTCCTCATAATAGAAACAGATATTACCTCCTGTAGACCCGTATTATTGGATTAATACCCAGTTGATTAATAGAAAGTTATTTCTTAACATATAGGTTTTTGTTATCGTATATTGGTGCTCATTAGTTTCACGTCTCTATATCAGACGGTTTCTTACTTGTCCCCATGAGGATATCTCATCATGTCCCATGGAGGTCAACTCCATACTCCGTTCTGATATACTTAGGGCTTATTCAAAGCTCTATCAGACCTTATTTGGTCTCTAAGTTCATTACTGCATTGTTTTTCATATGTTTACTTCTTCTCTCTCTCTCTCTACTCCAAAAAAAATTCTCAAGAGTAATGAATCTAATTCATACTGTTCACTAGTTATAGTTTTTCCCCCACAGGTTCTAACCTTTCCTTTGCAGGCAAAATACAAAATGTTGAATATAAAGATTTTGAAACACGCGATTAACACTCACCGCATATATGATACTGGCAAGTCATTCACCGCATATATGATACTGGCAAGTCGTAGTACATCTCATTACTTAACGTCAATGCTGATATTACACATAGTCTTACTGCTAATTTATGAGAGTGGTGTCCCTTAATGTTAAGGGGTTAAATTCCCCTTTCAAAAGGTCCATGATGTGGAACCAAGCCATGAAACTAAAGGCCCTAGGTCCTAGGAATACAGGAAACGCACTTTCAGTTAAACAAAGCTCCCTCCTGTACCCACCCTCAATATCAGGAAATATTTCACGCATATTCAACTTCCAAAACCAAAGGAGTCATGATAGCCATACATAAAAAAATATCCTTCCATCTTCACAATATTTTCTGTGATCCCCTAGGCAGATATATTATCCTAGTAGCTGAACTTAATAATAGTACGTATACTGTGGTGAATGTTTACCTACCCAATACTTACCAAGTAGCTGCACTGAAAAAAATTATTAAAAAAGCCAAAGAAATGCAAAAAGGTAACCTGCTGATTATGGGTGATTACAATTCTACCTTAGACAAATATCTTGACTCAACAAACCCTGCCAGACAGCACACAGATGCTCTAAGACATCTTATGTGGTCATCTGAATTACATGACACCTGGAGATGCATCACAGGCAATCAAAAAGATTTCACCTTTTATTCAACCCCACAACGCAGCTACTCGCGCATAGATATGATATGGGTGGATAAACATTTACTACAAAAAGTACGCAACGCCAACATAGAAAGTATTACCTGGTCTGACCACGCCCCAATATATGTAGACATACAAGAAATTTACTCATACAACCATGCCCCTCCTTGGCGTCTAAATAGTAGCCTGATTAATGACAGTAGCACAGCCTCACACATCCAAAATCAGTTGCAGGAGTTTTTTGCCATTAATGATACCCAGGATGTTAGTGAAACAACAATTTGGCTAACACATAAAGCCTTTATACGAGGTATATGTATTGGTCTAGCTGCCAAAATTAAAAAAGACAGAAAAGCCAAAATAGAAGATATCCTTAAACAGATCCAAAGACTAGAACAACAACATAAACAAACAGACTCGATAACGGTGTTAGAACAACTAAAAGTCTTGCGAACTAATTTACAAAATCTTCTCTTGTACCAATATGAACAAGCACTTAAAAAAACTAAATTCAAGTTCTATACCCAGAGTAACAAGCCTGGAACATTATTGGCAAAACAACTCAGGAAACGACTTGTGAAAACTAATATTCACTAGAGTTGGGCCGAACCTCCGATTTTAGGTTCGCGAACCGGGTTCGCGAACTTTCGCGGAAGGTTCGGTTCGCGTTAAAGTTCGCGAACCGCAATAGACTTCAATGGGGATGCGAACTTTGAAAAAAAAAAAAATTATGCTGGCCACAAAAGTGATGGAAAAGATGTTTCAAGGGGTCTAACACCTGGAGGGGGGCATGGCGGAGTGGGATAGATGCCAAAAGTCCCCGGGAAAAATCTGGATTTGACGCAAAGCAGCGTTTTAAGGGCAGAAATCACATTGAATGCTAAATGACAGGCCTAAAGTGCTTTAAAACATCTTGCATGTGTATACATCAATCAGGTAGTGTAATTAAGGTACTGCTTCACACTGACACACCAAACTGTTCACTGAACAGAACAGGTATGCAGTGGCGGGTTCACTGAACAGGTATGCAGTGGCAGGATCAATGAACAGGTATGCAGTGGCAGGATCACTGAACAGGTACGCAGTGGCAGGATCACTGAACAGGTATGCAGTGGCAGGATCACTGAACAGGTATGCAGTGGCAGGATCACTGAACAGGTATGCAGTGGCAGGATCAATGAACAGGTATGCAGTGGCAGGATCAATGAACAGGTATGCAGTGGCAGGATCACTGAACAGGTATGCAGTGGCAGGATCACTGAACAGGTATGCAGTGGCAGGATCACTGAACAGGTATGCAGTGGCAGGATCACTGAACAGGTATGCAGTGGGCTGAGGGCTCACTGAACAGAACAGGTATGCAGCCAGGAAGAAGTTAAGCCTAACTAATCTTTCCCTATGAGAGACTGCAGCAGCTCGCCCTACTCTCACTAATGCAGGCACACGAGTGGCCATAACGGCCGCCGCTGCCTGCCTTATATAAGGGGGGGGTGGGGCTCCAGGGGCTAGTGTAGCCTAATTGGCTACACTGGGCCTGCTGACTGTGATGTAGAGGGTCAAAGTTGACCCTCAGGTGCATTATGGGGCGAACCGATTTTATGCGAACTTTTGCCGCAAAACGTTCGCGTGCGACACCCGCACGCGAACCACCTAAGTTCGCGCGAACCACGTTCGCCGGCGAACCGTTCGGCCCAACTCTAATATTCACTCCCTATACGATAAAAATGGTAGAAAATGTTTCAACCCTAAAGATATAGCAGACTCATTTGCAGATTTCTACACCACATTATATAATTTAAAAGCAGACAATGAAACATATCAACCAACGCAAGAAGAAATTAACTCCTTCCTTGAACAAATCAACTTGCCTAAAATATCACAAGATGATGCTGCTGCTCTCCAAACCCCTATCACATCCCTAGAGGTGCTAGAAGCTATTAACACACTAAAAATTAATAAAGCCCCTGGCCCGGACGGGTTAAGTAGTGAATACTATAAAACATACTCAGGAACTCTAATACCCTTTCTTACCCAGACCTTGAATCAAGCCATATTGTCTGCATCTTTTCCAACAGAAATGCTTCAAGCCACTATTACAACTATTCCAAAGACCCCACCTTCCCTGCAAATTATAGACCAATCTCTCTGTTAAATACAGACCTAAAAATCTTTTCAAAAATTTTGGCCAAAAGACTAATTAACATCTTACCCACTCTTATCAAAAACGACCAAGTAGGCTTCGTTAAAAATCGTCACACCGCAGATGGTACCAGGAAAGTCCTAAATCTAATATTTGCAGCTGAAAAATCTCGAAGGCCTTCTCTGCTTCTCACTTTGGATGCAGAGAAGGCCTTTGACAGAGTCAACTGGCTATACCTAAGATCAATCCTAAATAAATTTAGTTTCCCACTATTCTTTCAACAAGCGATTATGTCCCTATACTCAGTCCCCTCTGCAAAAGTCCTTGCTGCTGGCCTATTATCCAAATCATTTAGTATCACAAATGGTACAAGACAAGGCTGTCCCCTATCCCCACTTATATTTGACCTTGTAATGGAGCCACTGGCAGAAAAAATCAGACAACACCCCAATATTCAAGGCATCAGAGTAGGCTCTTCCACATACCCAATTGGTCTCTATGCGGATGATGTAATCATCATGATTGAGAATCCTGAAAAATCAATAGCAGCAGTATATGAAACACTTAAGGCTTTTGGAAAAATATCTTATTATAAAATTAATGAAAACAAGTCCCAAATACTCCCCTTTAACATACCTGATCCAATGAAAAAAAGAATACAAGCCTCTACCCCCTTTGTATGGGAACCTTCCCAAGTACAATATTTGGGGATCCAGCTGACCAATCGTACCACTAAACTATACACAAAAAATTACATTCCATTACTTAAAAAAGTCGAAGATTTATGTAAAAGCTATAGACACATATCGATTTCCTGGGCGGGAAGAATAGCAGCAGTTAAAATGCTCATACTGCCAATCATACTCTACCAATTTAGAAATCTCCCCATAACCATACCCGCACTTTTTTTCCCCAAAATTCAGAAAACCATTAATGAATTTGTATGGCAAAATCGCAAACCTCGTATAAATAGACACATCATGGGAATTCCAACCACTAAAGGCGGAATGGGAATACCAGATATCAAACAATACTACCTCGCCACGTTACTTGATCAATCCAAGTTTTGGCTAATCCCTTCGGCAGCTAAAGATAAAGCATGGATCCAGTTAGAACAACACAATATGAGCCATAACTTAAGAGATATACTCCTCCGGACATTAATGCAACAACCAACTGCAAAACCCCAATCTCCAACAGCCCAAGCCTCATGGTTAGCGGTAAAAAGGTTTGCCTCCACACAAAAACCTGGTGATGGAATCACATTACAACAATGCCCCCTAGTATGGCTAAATTCCTTAATAGACGACTTAAACATAACTAAATGGTCTGAGTATGGGATAACCAATATAGGACAGTTAATGAATGGAGAAACCCCCCACACTTTCCTATATATACAAGGCAAATACAACATACCAGACACAGACATAAATAGTTATGCCAAAATCCAACACTACCTACAACATCTACCAACACAGAAAATAAGGTTCCATAGCGAGCTGATACCCATCATTAAACACAATATGGTCAAAAAGTCCTCTACAGGTGTTTGGTACCAATGCTTGAAACAATTTCACAAACGTGAGCATAAATACATAATCGCATGGGAAAAAGGTTTGGGAAAAGAGTTCTCTCAAGAACAATGGGACAAATTCTTCTACATGTCTAGTCGTATCTCGCACTGTACAACACACTGGGAAACTTCCCAAAAAATACTGTTAAGATGGTACCTGACCCCTGATAAACTATCAAAATACGACCACTCCACACCTAACATATGCTGGAGAACATGTAAGGCAGAAGGTTCGTTCTTCCATATTTGGTGGCTCTGCCCTAAAATTATGCCTCTATGGAAGCTAGTGATCCAATTAATTTTTGATATTACAGGTGTACATATACCATACAAACCTGAAACCCTACTGCTACACCTAGATATTAGCATGATCCCATCTCACCTGAAAACTCTAATCTTACATATTCTCTTGGCTGCCAAGATCTCCATTGCCAGAAACTGGAAAACAGATAACTGCCCAAACACCAAACAAATAATTGCTATAATACAACAAAACAGTGTATATGAACATATGTATGCTAGGACCTGTAGTAAAGAAAAAGTATTCTTGGAGCAATGGAAGTTTTGGATCGAGTGGTACTCCATATATGAGAACAATCTTCAGACCCGTTAAACAACTGTTTACTCTATATAAGTCGTTGTGAAACCATTGCCAGAGCCTTATTAGACCCCCCCACAATCCTATATGCTCATGACTTGCCAACCCCTCTCCCCCCCCCATCATCACCGTTACCAAAAAAAAAAAAAATATTCCATACCTTGCCCCATAGGCCTGCTTCAATATATGTAAGGTATAATGTATAATGCATAATTGTTTACCAACTCTTTTATCTACACTTGTTATACCACTTGTAATAGTGTTACTGTTATTGTTACTGTTATTTGGCTTTTACTAGCTACGATCAATAGTAGAATTAGACATCCAATGTCTAGAATGCCTCTCTGTTTTAATACTGTAAAGATGTATTTACAACTGTAAGAGGTATGCTTATAATTAATATTTGTATGTTGTTATCTGCTTACAAAAAATTCAATAAAAAACCAAATGATCAAAAAAGTTGAATATTGTACAACAGTTACAAAAATAGTATGGCAATTATTCAAACCATCTAAACAATATACTGTAATACAACCACCGCATATATACAGTATTAAATGTATGGATGAGCAAGGCTGCATGAAAAACATATGAAACAAATATACACTGACAGAGGATATTTATAAAGGCTGGTCTAGGCAGGCCAGCATGTTGGAGCCATCTATTTGGACACTTCCTATTAATTTGACCTTCCATCTACCTAAGAGTGTATATACTTCCACTGGATTAGAATCAATGAACTCAATCCAACAGACCTACTGTGGTTATCTGAATTTATATTTATATGAGCAGAGAAAAACTACCAGAGTAGTATATGTATACGTCAATACACTTGTCTCCCTTTTCGTTCTAACAGTATTGTCTCCTTGTAGCAAGCGAAAAGATCTGGATTATGTGATGAATGGTTTCCCGGTATGACATCTCTCTTACACCTTCAGCATAGTTTGGTATTTTAGGATTACATTTATGTAACTCTTCTGAAGACCTTTATCGTAGTGTCTGAAATGTAAAAGTTTGCTCTTGCATCCAAGAGTTTCTTGATGATTTATAGGTATTTAGACAGATGATGTCCCGCTGCTGCTGAGAGATATTTTTTGCTAGAATCTGGTTCCATCTTTTCTGGTATTCCAATGAATCATTTGAGTTACTTGTAAGTGGGGCATAAAACTATGCCAAGAGATGCTGCTTAGGGTTGGAGGATGCAAGTTTGTCTTCAAAGATGGTTCTGACTTGCTATAAAGGACAACTTTATTGAGAGATATATGGAGGCTACCATATATATTTCCTTTAAAGCAGTACCAGTTGCCTGGCAGCTCTGCTAGTCTATTTGGCTGCAGCAGAAGACCAAAGAAATTATTCTGGACTTTGAGACCAACAAAAAGACCACTCATTTACCACTAATGATCAACGTAGAGGCTGTGGAGAGAGTTTACAGCTTCAAATTTTGGGGATTCGCCGTCACAGAGAACCTGTCCAGGGCTGACAATGCTTTAGCTCTAACTGGCAAAGCGCAACACCACTTCTACTTTTTGAGAAAACTAAGGAGCGCTAACTTCCTACAGAAGCTGCTGGTTAATTTCTACAGATGCACTATAGAAAGCATTCTGACCAATTGCATGACAGCCTGGTATAACAGCTGCACCAAGGCTACTCGAGAAGCCCTGCGGCTAGTTGTTAAAACAGCAGAAGCCATTATCGGCACTGAACTACCATCACTGGAACTTTGTATAAGACTTGCTGTATGAGAAGGGCCAAAAACATTATCAAGGACAACACTCACCCTGGAAATGCCTTGTTTGAGCTCCTTCCATCAGGTAAACATCTTCGATCAATCCACATACAAACCGACTGGAAAACAACCTTTTCTCATCCCCATAAACTTGATGAACTGAATCCTCTGTGCAAATTGTTTAAATATCTGTAATACCTGACATACTTGTATAATTTCTTCTCTTTCTACCTTTGTTACTATCACTATGTTTACTATATGCACCGTGGGGTTGTCATGAAAAGTAATTTTGTTGTGTTACACAATGACAATAAAGTGCTTGAATCTTGAGTAGTGTCTGAATAACACCAGAAACAAGCATGCAGCTAATCTGGTCAGATCTGACAATAATATCACAAACACCTGATCTGCATAGGCTTATTCAGGGTCTATGGCTAAAAGTATTAGAGGCAGAGGATCAGCAGCTAGCCATGCAACTAGTATGGCTTAAAAGGAAGTCAATATGGCAGCCTACATATTATCGCTCTACAGTTTCCCTTTAAGATTTGTTTTAGATTTTAAGGATGAAATATAGTGCCTAATTTGGTAATATAGTCATTTAGGTAGATCCTTTAACCCGTGTGTTTTTTTTTTTACTATGATCATAACTCAGAATATAGTCTTTGCAAATAAAATCTCCTATACTTGGCAACAAACCATCTGGCCCCCTTTTGAATTATTTTCAGCACATTTGAAGCATATTTGGAGCAACAGCCTCACACAATTTAAAATATTTAAAGAAAACCTGAACTGAAAATTAAAAGTCAAAATAAGCATACACAAGTCATACTTACCTTCCATGTAGTCTACTCCTCAGGTTCTTTCTCCTGTCCCGCGTCCTATTTGTTCACTGTGATCAAGGGAATTTTCCGTCCTCGATTTTGAAAATGACCATTACCCATAACAGCTTCCTGGTCAGCACACAGTTAAACTAACATCGCCCACTTGAGCCATAGGGAAACATGGACATTGCCTGGTACATCAGTTTTCCTCTCAGCTATAACTGACAGCAACTGATATTTTACTGACAGCAACTGATATATTTCAGATCTGACAAAATATTGTCAGAACTGGAAGGGATTATTGTCAGAAGAAAATGGTGAGCTTCTGAGAGGAACTGATGGCAAGGTAACTATGCAATGTTCATTTGAAGTTAGCTCATGTGTTTATTTTAAATATTTTTACTCAGTACAGGTTCTCTTTATGGAAGTTAGCTGTATTTGCTGATTGCAGCAGGTGTCTTCTGTGGTTACTGTGACTGCAGTAGGTACATTCATTTGTGGTATGTTTTAGGAGGAAGCACTGAAAATCGTTCTATGCACTTTGTATGCAATATGTATGGTGATAAAAGCAATCACTTTTTACGAATATTTTAACCTCAAAGCTAAAAGTCAGCAATAACTAGAATTCAGTGTGTTAACATACATAAATACTAAGGAGATCCATGGTGTCACACCATCCTAACATGACTATCATTATTTATTTTTCATCCAAGTGCATTATCACAACAAGTAAAATCTCTCTCCTGAAATATTTAGTATCCTTAAGAAAATCATGATAGGACAAGTCATGGCTGCTAATCAAATGCCAGAGTAATAATATTAATAATAATAATAAATAAATCATCATCATCATCATCATCATCTCATAATTCACACTGTCTAATTTACAGCGGATACACAACTGTTAATTAAAAATACCAGTGCTGCCCTTACCCTTCAAATATACATTGATAGTATTACAAGTTAAACTCACAATAAATACCTTTATTTGGCCCTGCTGTTTATGAGCAGGACTAGAGGTTATCAATAAGATGTTAATTCCAGTTTGAATGCAAATGTTCTGCAAATTATATGCATCTTGGAAATGGCTCAATCAGAATTTGACCGGCCATAAATGAGATGACATAAATTAAGGGGGAAAAAAACAGGTATACATCAGGAACACAAGGAAGAGACATCAGAAGCTGAGAGATTTGGGTGCCATCGGCGCAGATGTGGTACTGAAATACAAACTGATATATTGATTCTTCCAGATAAGGTATGTTGGTGGAGAAGAGAAGAGATTCAAGGACAGTATTAGACCGACATCCAGCATGTATGTGGGGGTGGTAGTGTGAGAGTACATGACAGTAAAATAGTACTCCCCCCCCCAGACCCCGTGCGCTGCCTGGCCAATCAGTGCCAGGCAGCGCCGAGGGGTGGCCCGGGACTCCCAATGACGTCCCGACATCAGTGACGTCATCCCGCCCTCCAGGAAATCCCATTTTTTGAACGGGATTTCCTGATCGGAGATCGCCGAAGGCGATCGAAGAGGGTGGGGGGATGCCGCTGAGCAACGGCTATCACGTAGCGAGCCCTGGGCTCGCTACATGATATAGGGAAAAAAAAAAAAAAACTGCTGCGCTCCCTCCTGGCGGATTTTTTTATACCGCCAGGAGGGTTAAAGGGAACCTAAAGTCAGAGGGATATGAAGCCTGCCCTATTTATTTGCATTTAAAGGAGTTCTTTCGCGAAAAAAGTAGGCAGTTAAAAAATGTGACAGATGACAGGTTTTGGGCCAGTCCATCTTTTTAAGGGGGATTCTCAGGGCTTTCTTTGTTTTCAACAGCATTTCCTGAACAACAGTTGCAAAATCTAATTGACATAATAGTGTGCAAGTGATTAGGGAGGCCGGCTGGTATCTTGCTATTTTGGCAGTTAAACTGCTGTTCAGGAAATGCTGTTGAAAACAAAGAAAGCCCTGAGAATCCCCCTTAAAAAGATGGACTGGCCCAAAACCTGTCATCTGTCAGATTTTTTAACTGCCTACTTTTTTCGCGAAAGAACCCCTTTAAGCCATACTAGCTGTCTGGCACTCCTGCTGACCATCTACCTCTAATACATTTTGCCACAGACCCTGAAGCATGCAGATCAGATGCATCTAACAAAAATATGACATGATTAGTTGCGTGCTCATTTCAGATGTGTGATTCAGACATTTCTAAGGCCAGAATGATCAGGTGGACTATATAAAATTTTGATTGCCAAGCAGGTTTGATTTTCTTCTGGCACTGTATTCGTCCTGAGGAAGTGGGCTGAGACCCACAACATGCATTGCCAAGTGCACATTAAAAGTACGTTACAAAATTAGTTGCTTTTAACATAGTTTTATCATACCCTGGCACCTCTGTCTCCCCCTTTGTCACACCACACAGTGGGGACCAATCTCCTGGAAGGGGGTGTCTTATTAAATAATAGTAATAAAGAGTATGCACTTTGTATCCTGCTGTAAAACATTCTGACTCATGCTTTCCAGTTACAGTAAATAAATGAATTGAATTTCTTCTATGTTTCTGATTATAGTTAGACCTTGAGTCTGTATATTATCTTCTGTTTAATGCTTTGTCAGGATTGTGATATCAGAATGCTATCACATGGGCATTGCTGTTTGGTTATTCTGTGCAATATTTTAACTGTTCCTTGAAGATAAAGGCCCATATGCAACTTACTTTTTCTCCTGAGTTTTCTCCTAGGTATGCTACCATCCAGTGACTGACTAAGCAGTACCTTGTACTCATACTGTGCTGCGTGATCTGGTTTGCATGTATTCCTATATTGTCTTATTACTTTAGGTCTCCCCTAATATTGTCTATAACCTTAACTAATGTTCAGCTCTGCGTAATATGTTGGCGCTTTATAAATACAACAAATAAAGAAATAGGTAATATTTTCACACAAGTCAATAAAATGCCTTTTTAAAACAAGCAAGCAAGAAATGTCTCAAAATTATTTTGATAGCACTTTTTTGCCTGCGGTTTGGTACTTTTTCATTTGCAAAGTGCTGAAAAGTTATTATTAAGAGAAGAAAATGTATCTCTTAGGAGAAAACTCAAGAGAAAAAGCTTATTGAATAAGGGTTTACTTTAATAAAAGACCGCTTAATTTTTGTAGGTAATTTGGTAAAAATCTCATTTACTTTAAGGTCGCATTCACAGTGGGACATTATGGTCGCACGTTATAAAGTCTTAAAATGCAGCTTACCGCACTGCAATGCTTATCCTATGGGCCATTCCCAATGCGACGCTAAAGTAGCGTAAAAAAATGTTGCATTGTGGTAATTCACTGCTTGCAGTGCGTTCCCTCTTAACGCAGACACATTGCGTCATTATCGTTGCATTCAAACGCAACGTTCCACTGTGAATACAGCCTAAATGAGACTTTTTGCTGACGCCACCTCACTTCTTGTTTAAGCACCCACGTTATTAAGGATGAAAACAATGCAAAGGAATATAAAAAGGCTTCCAGATTTCAACTATTTTATAGTCTCATTTCTTAACATCCTAATATGTCAAAAGCATGATCACTGGAATATAAATTTAATGACCAAAGGAAAAGTCATCACTGTGTCAGGAAAGTATAGCAAGGAATCAACTGAGGCCTATACAAACAAGGATTTCTTACATGTACTAATATGATTTTGAAAAAAAAAAAAAAAAAACGAACATTGACCTTGAGCTACGTTGTCTTATGGTGCCCATACACGATACAATAAAAATGTTCGATTTTTCCGTTTATTCAATCTAAATGATCGAATGAAAGTTGACAATATTTTTTTTGACGATCAAAATATTCGAACGATTATCCCGTTTTTTTCGAGAAAAATCTGATCGGACATGATGGAAAAATCTTTATATTCGATTTAACGGAATAATCAAACTAAATTATCTAATCGAAAAAAAAAGTGTACCATGTTTGGCCACCTTTAGACTCTCAAGAGAGTATAGAGGAAGAAAAATAACATTGGAACTTAAAATAACGAATCAACCCACCAGTGGCATTTCTAAGCCTGAAGTTTACAAGAAATTGTTTGAAATGCCAAATACAAAATCCTTGAACTATTGTTGATATCAGAAAAAGATATTATACAGTTGTGCCAAATTAAAAAGAAGAAAACGGCCGTAGAAATCCCTACATTATTGGCAACACCATAGCAATAACAAGACTGAACTTCTGCAATGGACAGAAAAGATGAATGTAGCGAGAAATAAAGAAATGTCTCAAAGGATTATTGAGAAGGAAATGTATACCCTTGCATGACTGGAAGTGCATGACAAAGACACTGTATACAATATTACAATAGGAGAATGAAAAACAAAACAGATTGGCAAAATCCTAGCATTGTGAATCCCAAACTGAAAATCCGTTCTACGATACAGAACTAAGTACATGGTTGGAAGGAAACACTGATATAGCATAAAGTCCTTATCAGAAGGCCAACATTTATTGTTATCAGAGAGGGAGAAAAGAATTGGATGGAAATATCTAATTGAACTCATGACCAAGGCAACCAAGAAACAACAATAATACATTTATTTGAGTTAAGTTTTCTTTTGACCCTTCAATCTTTTGGAGTTTGCAGAGAGATTTTCAAGTGATATTTTCTCAAACTTAAATCATTGTTCTCTATTGTTCATCTCTGAGAAAGGAGGCATGGCTACACCATGTGATTACCCACTGCAACCAGGCTACATCTTAAAGCCCTTTTGTGATCTGATTTCAATTGCTAACGGATCACAAAATGCAGGTTACAGTAAAACTAATGGAAATAGCAGCAGCCTTTTCTATTAGAGCGATCCGATTGCAATTTTGTCCTGAGCGCAATCGTCATTCTGCCACATTTTGGAGGTGATTGAGCTCTCTATACTGAGTATAGTAGTTCAATCGCATTAGTGGAAATTGGTTTGAAACGCGATTCACAACGCAATTTTCTTTCATAGCGTAAAAGAGCCCATAAGGCCCTCCTTTTCCACTAGCAATCGCTAGTGCTTGCGCTAAATGCTAGCGATTGCGTTTCAGCAAGTCCCTAATTTTTTTTCCACGATTGTGTTCGCAATTTTGCTATGCAATGCAATGCATAGCAAAATCACGTAAAAAAAAAAAAACGCTCTGCAGCGCGCTTGCGCTTTGGTAAAAATCGAATCGCAGTAGTAGTAAACGCCTACCGCGAGTCCTATGTTATTTAGCAAACCCTAGCGATTTGCGATTTTGCAATTCAGCATTGCAAACGCTCCTAGTGGAAAGGGCCCTTAGAATCAGGTAAGTATGCAGGGGTAAGCTGTTCTGGCTCTGACCAAGCCCCCTCTCCAGGCATGTGACTTAAAACCAGTACTCTCGTGCTCTTACCTCCATTTTGCCTTTATAAACCACCAGCAAGTAAGAAAGTCCTCAAAATAATTTTGATAGTATTTTTCCACCTACTTTTCAGCAATTTGTAATTGAAAAAGTACCAAAAAGTTATGTTAAAAACAAGTTGAAAAATTAGCTTCTAAGAGAACACTCAGGAGAAAGTGAATTGTCTATGGGCTCCTGGTGGGAAACTTTAAAATCCTGCAATGGAGCAAGGAGCTAAAATGTTTAAGTTTTAAAACTTATTTTTAACCGAAAATAAAAAAAATAGTAAACTCAGGACCCAAGTCATAATTAGACCTATGGACTCTAACCTCCCTGGTGGTGCATTTCTGTCTGGAGTCAAAAGTGGTAAATTTTTTTCAAGAGTTTTAGGCCTCAAATTCTTAAAGAAAACCTGAACTGAAAATTAAAAGTCAAAATAAGCATGCACAAGTCATACTTACCTTCCATGTAGTCTACTCCTCAATGTCTTTCTCCTGTCCCGTGTCCTATTTGTTCACTGTGATCAAGGGAATTTTCTGTCCTCCATTTTGAAAGTGGCCATTACCCATAACAGCTTTCTGGTCAGCACACAGTTAAACTGTAACATTGCCCACTTGAGCCATAGGGAAACATGGACATTGCCTGGTACATCAGTTTTCCTCTCAGCTATAACTGACAGCAACTGATATTTTACTGACAGCAACTGATATATTTCAGATCTGACAAAATATTGTCAGAACTGGAAGGGATTATTGTCAGAAGAACATGGTGAGTTTCTAAAAGGAACTGATGGCAATGTAACTATGCAATGTTCATTTGAAGTTACCTCATGTGTTTATTTTAAATATTTTTACTCCGTACAGGTTCTCTTTAATTCATAACTCACCAAAATATATCAGCATAAAAGTCTGGTAAACATTCTGCATATAAATAAAAGACTGGAACACAAAATTGTTGAATTAATTAAATGTATAAATAAACTTACACACGCAAGGTCACTGACTACCTTCTGAATTCTGAAGCGTAGACCTCAGCTGTATTTTTACCCTGTTTCAGACCTCTGATTTTGTGTGAGGCAGTGGCAGTGACATCTGGGTCAGAATACAGCACGCACATGGCATTAAAGAACTCCTCTGCGGAGGAAAGGGCTTGATGCCCCTACGGAAGGCTGAAAGCTCATGCCTGTGGATCTCCTTGTAACAAGGAGATCCCCAAAGCCACCTTCTCTGTTTCAGTTCCCGAGGCTCTAGGCCAGGTATGTCAAACCGGTCCTACGAGGGCCGAGATCCTCACACATTTTTTACACAGCTCAAATTAATTGATGGGTCTGAATCAGGAAAGGTGTGGTCCATCAGGTAGAACACATTCCTTTCTTTCTCAGTCCATCCTAAACACTGGCCTGGCCCTGGACCTCCAGGTCGACACATGTGCTCTAGGCCTTACAAAGAAATACATTAAGCATGAGTTCCTGAAGTTACTGAAAGTACTACAATCCCCAGAAAATTTTTCTGGGAGCGGGAGTTTGGGCTCTGATGCCGGCATTATTGGAGGAGCTGGTACAGGTACCTCCGGTAGTCCATGGGGAGCATTATCACCAGGCTCGAGATTCACCTCAACAGGAACAGCGGCAGCAGTAGCCTATGCTAGCAGGGTTACCATATCAGCAAGGCCCTTAACCGCTTCTGTCAGCTGATCTATCGCCGCTGTAGATCCTCCATATGTAATATATATATATATATATATTTTACGGCCTGTTATAATGTAACGGTTGGGGGACCGTGACATACAATGACCCTTCTCTGCTGCCCTGGTAATGCAGAGGCAGTAGTGAAGCAGCATTACTGGAGAGAGTTTCAAGCGTATGATACTCCGATCAGGGGCACTCACACAAAATATGTAACAATGAGTATACAGGAGGATAATCAGGATTTACGCCAGGTCATACACAGATTATCAGCAACAGGATTGCTGGGATAAGGCAAACGGGTAGTCTAAAGTTCAAGTCAGGTCATACACAGGTTATCAGTAGTATACAACGTTTTACACTAGAGCAGCAAGGAACAACCTAGAAGCAGTGAAATACATGCTATAACAGGCGTGAAGCCGCATCCCAGAAGTGTTTATATACACTCCGGCCACGCCACTTCCAGTACGCCTGCCGCCTGGTTACATAGAGCGTACTCTGCCACGTCTGTCTGCGCAGAGCCGGTGGAGGAGACATCGTGGGACGCAATCCAGGACCACCTGGCTCATCGCAGGCTCGTGGACCAGGTAGTATTATTACACCTACATTTCCAACTTTAGAACCTCTTATTAGTGCGCTAATGTCTCTGTCATGCTGCTCTAAAGCAAACACCTACCCTTACTTGGAGAATGGGCTTGTCTATCTAAACAAAATGTGGGAATGCCACAGAATTAAAATTTTCTACATGGACAGATGACAAATCCAGTCTACTATATTGCAGAAGATAAACCAGAGAACATAATACATTTTAACTTATTTTTTTTTTTGTGTACTACTCTAAATTTTTCTTTTTTTCACTCCTAGTTATTCATTTTGCTGTATTCTTCCCTTGTTCCCATTTTTGAATGATGCTGGTTTCCATGGGTGGTCTGTACACACATGGAGTCCTGACATGTACAGAAAAATGATGCTTGAATCATTCTAACCTGATTGTAACTACCAGTCATGCATAATGCAGCACAGTGGAGATCAAAGCAATCTCCTGAGAGAAGCAGTGCATGAAAGGAAGATTTCTTACTTTTCCCAGATGACAGCTGAATGAAAGAAAATTGGAAATTCCTAAATATACAGTATAGAACGATAAGACTTACTTGTTAATCATTATATATCTATTGAGCTAATTTGAAAATGCAGAGGAACGTGCAGTGATTGCATGCTGTGTGCCAACCAGCTTGCAGCAATCAGATTTTGCTTTTGACTCTCATTGGACTGAAGTAAACAGATTGTTACTATGGACTACTGAACTTTGCTGCATCCTCTTAAATTGTTATAAAGCTTTGAAAATGTTCAAACAACTAAATTGCATTTATATAAACAATTTAAAACTGAAAAAAAAAAAAGCCACCTAGCAATTTGCAAAGTCAGCTTTTCATAAACCAAGGGAATCACATCAACCCCAGGCGATATGTCACTGAAGGATAGTTGGCTGAGTCTGAAATTAAAAGTAGAAATAGACTAAAGCTTGCAGATATCTACGTTTAATTAACACTGTAAGATTTGTTTTACTGGATAAGCATCTTGTAGATCACAAGGTTGTCAAGGACTTTAATGTTTTTTTTTCCTTCCTTGAATTTCATATTTTCATATTTCTCCCTTAAAAAAATTTAGGCTAACAGCAATAGGCGTTCTTTGAAGTGATATAATGCAAGTAGTAATAATCCGCAGTGACAGTTACAGTATTTGAAAGGACTGCCAACAGGAAATTCTTTTCTTGTTTCCTGATAATTGATCAATGGGTATGCTGTTGGTAAGGTTTCTGGAAACACAATTCACACATAGCCTTTTATGTAAAAATCTCGCTCCCGTATACATTTTTTACCATTATTATTTGTCATGCTGTGGTTCACATACTATTAAAATGACACCATTCTTTTTCCCCGAGATCAATTTGATTAACAGTCCAACTGGGAGTTATTGTATGAATAATAAGCATGTGCGAGTCCTATTCAGAAGAATATCAGAGCCCCATCAACTTCTACAAAAGCTAAATAAAATCAAATTTTCCCATTATGTTTCACACATAATTCATTAGGTTCAATTTATGAGCATTTTAAAACCTGCTCAAGAACAGCAAAGTCTTTTCAGATTTAGAATTTCCTAACTATACAATATTCCATGTTAAAGTGGATCCGAGATGAACTTTTACTCATTGCATACCGTATGTTTCGGACTATAAGACGCTCCGGACTATAAGACGCACCTAGGTTTAGAGGGCAAAAACCCAGGAAAAAGAAATATACTAAACCTGGTGCGCCTATGGTGCAGGGGTGTCTTATAGATGTTCTCCCCCCAATCTCCTCCTGTAACCCCCATGGTGTCCTCCTTTTGTCCCTCTTTGTGTTCTCCTCCTGTCCTCTGTGTCCTCTCCTCTCTCCCTTTGTGTCTGCCTCCAGTTACCCTGAGTTTGTCACCTTTCCTTCTCTGTGTCTGGCTCCTGTCCCTGTCTAAGTCTGCCTCCTGTCCCCCTGTGGATGACATCTGTCTACCTCCTATGGCTGCCTCCTGTTCATCTGTGTTTGCCCCCTGTGCCTGCCTCCTGTCCATCTGTGTTTGCTCCCTGTCACCCTGTGCCTGCCCTCTGTCCACCTGAGCCTGCCACCTGTCCGTGTTTTCCCCCTGTCCACCTGAGCCTGCCACCTGTCCACCTTTGTTTGCCCCCTGCCCACCTGTGTCTGCCTCCTGTCCCCTTGTTTGTCTGGCTCCAGGTGGCCCCTCTTTGTGTTTTGCTCCCATGCCCCTGTGTCCTGCCATCAGCCTGTAGGAAGGAATCAGCAGCAGCCGCTATCACTCAACGAATCCAAAGAGTGCCTGCGGCGATCAGCTGTTGTTCCCTCCTTGCCGCTGGTCTTCTCCGGGTCCCCGATGTCCTCCTCGCCCCCGCACTGCAATAAGAAATCAGCGGTGGTAGCCGCAGGCATCACTCATTTCATCCAACGGCGATCGGCTGCTTCTGCCTCTTTCACTCCTTAACCTTAGCGGCTGGTCGCGTCTGACCAGGAAGTGCTGCCGCTAAGGAGATAGAGTGAAAGAGGCAGAAGCAGCCGCTCGCCGTTGGATGAAATGAGTGATGCGTGCGGCTACCGCCGATGATTTTTTATTGCAGAGCGGGGACGAGGAGGACATCGGGGACCCAAAGAAGACCAGCGGCAAGGAGGGAATATCAGCCGATCGCCGCCAGATGAGGTGAGTGATGCCTGCGGCTACCGCCGATGATTTCTTATTGCAGAGCGGGGCCGAGGAGGACATCGGGGACCCGGAGAAGACCAGCGGCAAGGAGGGAACAGCAGTTGATCGCCGCAGGCACTCTTTGGATTAGGTGAGTGATAGTGGCTGCCGCTGATTCCTTCCTACAGGCTGACGGCAGGACACAGTGAATACAGGGAATCCCGAGGTTGCGGCGGGTCGGCGGTTCCTCTCGGCGGGTGATCTGTAGGTCGGGGATTCCCTGTATTCGGAATATAAGACGCAGGGACTTTTTCTTCCAACTTTTGGGGGAGAAAAAGTGCGTCTTATTGTCCGGAAAATATGGTAATTGTGTTCCTTTCCTATTGTTTATAGAGCATTCCTCAGGCCAAATACTTTTTTGTTTTTGTTTTAATACTCTTATTCCCTATAAACTAAACAAGCCTCGCCCACAGGTTTTAAGAGAGCCAAGGCATTTTCAGACAGTAGCAATGGCTCATGGGAGCTCAGTCTGGGCAGGAGGAGGGGAGGTATTACTAGCCAGAGATTTCAGAGGCAGAGGGAAGGAGGGAAGAGGCGGGGGATTAGGTTTTTTTCCCAGGCTGAGTGCTCAAGATGCAGAGAAGCTTGCCTGTTTGTAATGTTTACAAACAACATGGCTGCTGTCATTGTATCATAGGAAGAAATAATCATATTCTATTGAAGGTGTTTGCAGCTAGATTTGCTGTGTAAACTATCTAAACTAAAAAATCTAGATAAGATATATAGACAAGTTACTTGTTATAGTTAGCAGTAGGAGAACAGAGGCGCCAGCAGGATAAAAGTGGATAAAAACTTTAAAATTTGCTGGGAGGAAGTGGTGGACTTACCTCCATAAAGCAGACACGAAAGACTGTCTGAATAGTAGTCACATTTATTAATTAGTACCCCAAAACAGTGCAACGCGTTTCGCAGGCCCAGCCCGCTTCATCAGGCAATAAAAATGGGGACAAGACAGAATTTCAGCAATAGCAGGTGTATACTGAGGCGCTACACCTGCTATTGCTGAAATTCTGTCTTGTCCCCATTTTTATTGCCTGATGAAGCGGGCTGGGCCTGCGAAACGCGTTGCACTGTTTTGGGGTACTAATTAATAAATGTGACTACTATTCAGACAGTCTTTCGTGTCTGCTTTATGGAGGTAAGTCCACCACTTCCTCCCAGCAAATTTTAAAGTTTTTATCCACTTTTATCCTGCTGGTGCCTCTGTTCTCCTACTGCTATACCGTGTCCACCCCTGGTGGAGGGGTGATCTACCCCCTTTCGCATCTACAGAGAGCGACTTCTTATCCCTGAGTGAGGACAGGTCTAATCTCCTCATCTGCCTATACAGTGGTTGCCTGTGTGGTAACCCATGTTTGTGAGTATAATTTTCTCACGATAACCTTTACTTCATTTATGCTTAACATACTACACTATATTGGGCTCTCGGTTTCTCTACTCTTTACTTGTTATAGTTAGTTTTTCATCTCGGATCTGCTTTAAGATATATACTGGGAACAATAAGGTACAATAAAGATAGCATTTCCTAAAGGGAAGCCCATCTCAGGAAATGCCGGGAGATAAACATAGCTGAATTTTATTTTATTTTTTTTAAATGCTAATTACATGGCTGTCATATTCTCACTCTCTCCCCAGTAATATTTGAGTCACTGACTTGGAATACAAATTTAGACAAGGAATTATGACTTTCTTTGACCCTTCTGGTTTCTAGGCTTTTTGTGAGTGGTGCAAGTGAGTGGTTGAGAAGGTCCTAAAGTTATAGGCTCAACATGATGGACAGTTATCAACCATTTTTAGCAGAAGGCAATTTACTGCTTGTCAATGC